>NW_026652283.1:89017382-89069247 GCF_009828535.3 Hylobates moloch | reverse complement strand
TCAAACTCCTGACCTCAATGATCCACCCACCTCAGCCTCCCAAAGTGCTGGGATTACAGGCATGAGCCAGCACTCCTGGCCACACACTACATTTAAGTGTGCAAGGAAGAGGCAACTTTTTGTTCCTTAGTAACTGCCTTAAACTTCCCCATTAGCCTCCCCATTCTGACTAGCTAGGAATGTAAATCAACCAATTCAAAGAAAACTTGGCCTCTTGTAATTTAAATTATTTTCCTTTTTCTTTCCAGTCAAACCTGCCTTTCCTAGGTAAATAATCAGTCCTCCAAACCCTCCACTTTCTCTGCCTTCGATGTCTTGGAGAGCATATTGGGGAGTTTGTAGGCTCCTTATGGTTGCGGGGCATCTTAGAGCTAGATGGTGTCCTCTGGGTCCTTGCAGGACTCTGCAATGATGGGGACCCTGCTCGTCAGGTCATTTCTCTGCCTCACTGGCATCTGCTGCCAATGTTCTAAGACCTGGGAATCTGGTCTGTTCCCTGTCCTGCTCCATCAGAAGCCAGCAGCCCTTCCATGGGCGCCAGAGTGGCTCTCACACATGTCAGCTACCTGGCCCTGGCTGTCCAATCCCACGACAGCTACTTTATTACAATGTCACCAGCAATCTTCCATGACCCTGCTTCTGGGTGCCCTCTATGTCACACAGGTGCCAGGAGGGACCCTGGAGCCCCCCTTCGGCCTCCCTCGGAAGCCCCTTATCAGGGGTAATTGCACTCTGATTCTGCTGCCCCATATCATCATGAGGTGGGGGGTCAGAGGTCATAGGCATCCTGCAAGACTGCTTCTCTCTGGATTTCAATAGAAGGAGAAGTGAAATTCGGCTTTTGAACAGATTCATCTCTAGAAACCCTCTGTCCATGTTCACAAAATCTGTCTTTTGAGCCGTTTGTTACCCTAAACAGCTAATGGAGTGAACTGATCAATGATCAGTTCTGGATCTACAGTCACCTTCCCTGGGGTAAAATGCTTATGGTTTAACCTAAGAAAATGAAGACACAAGGCCGGGCGTGGTGGCTCACGCTTGTAATCCCAGCACTTTGGGAGGCCGAGGCGGGCGGATCACGAGGTCAGGAGATCGAGACCACGGTGAAACCCCGTCTCTACTAAAAATACAAAAAAATTAGCCAGGCGTGGTGGCGGGCGCCTGTAGTCCCAGCTACTCAGGGAGGCTGAGGCAGGAGAATGGCGTGAACCCAGGAGGCGGAGCTTGCAGTGAGCCGAGATCGTGCCACTGCACTCCAGCCTGGGCGACAGAGTGAGACTCTGTCTCAAAAAAAAAAAAAAAGAAAAAAAAGAAAAGACACAAGGGAATGCAGTTTTAATGGGAAATGAAAAGCACTGCTTTCTTGTTTTCAAAATAATGTCCCATTACACGTACAAATACCGATTTATAAGGTGGGGAGTCTAAGACACCACACCAGTGGGCAAGCAACTCTGATTTTCAGATTACTTAAAATGTTTTGTACCCAGATACAGACATTGCTCATAGTTATCCCCCTTGCCCATAAGGAATTTCAATATTTCCCACTGCCCCCCACCCTCCCTGCAAAAGCTCCTCAGGATTCTCGCCTGAGTTCATAATCTTCTCTGTGATCTGCTTATGTCCCTCACTGTCCAACACAGTGAGTATGTTTGGTGTTTCCGTGAAGTTGTTGTGATAATCGGGGTCCCTTTGAAGTAGAAGAGCATTTTTTTTTTGGCTGAAGACTCAGCAGCACCCTTATTTTCTCTAAATTCTGGTTCCCAACTGGCTTTAAACACAAACCTCCTCACTGCTCCTTTCTCTGAATTCAACTGTAAGCTCCCCATTTCCTGTTCAATCAACATGTACCCATCTATTGTTGTCTTACTAGGAAGTAGATTTATTCTTATCAGTATTTCTTAGCCTTTTGGAGGCATGGACCCCTGTGAAAATCTAATGAAAACTAGTAATGCTCGTCCTAGAAAAGTGTGCATGCATACCAAAGTTTGTGAACAATATCAGGGGTCCACAGAGGCCCATCCATGGACTCCATATCAGCCAAGATCCCAACTTAGCATTTATTGTCTCAGCTATCATGAAAATTAAAATCAGCTCATGGGGGGAAATATGTGTGAGTTTATAACATAGGGCAGGGATTGCTTAACCTTTTGCAGGCTAAAAATACCTATTTTTATCTGGAGATGTAAATATTTGTTAATCTACTTGATGAATATTATATGGCCAAATAATACTGTTATTTTTGAAGTTCTTGTGGCTTTTAATAATGATGCTTCCAGTTATGCTTATGGTATCTCATCTGGGCATCAGATCTGTGTGCATACGATTTGTCTTTCTGTGAACTCAAGAACCATCACTTAGCATTATGATTCTTGCTGCTCCAATAAAACTTGAGGTGTGTCTTGATAATCTTTAGGATTCCGTTCTTTAAGATTT
The DNA here is from genome assembly GCF_009828535.3 of Hylobates moloch. NCBI lineage: Eukaryota > Metazoa > Chordata > Mammalia > Primates > Hylobatidae > Hylobates > Hylobates moloch. Next base: position 89,066,814 of record NW_026652283.1, on the reverse strand, counting down.
GCTCAGTTATCTATTCTAATTCCCCTTTCTGACAATATCCACCTCAACCAACCAGATAAGGGCCCTTCCTCTGAGTCTCATCAAACCCTTACATGTGGCTATTCTGTTCCCCAGTGTGTTACAATTGTCTGGTTCAATGTTCCTCTCTCCACCACACCGTCAACTCCGGTAGGGCAGGAACAGTGTCACTCCCACCTTTGAGCCCCAGTAAAGCACAGTGCTTAGCACATAGTAGGTGCTCAACACGTGTTTGCTGGATGTAGACTGAATCACAATAATTCATAATTTCTCGTGATAAATAGACATGAAATGTGGACAAATCATGTTAAGCAGGTTTCATCTTTTGAGTTAACTATTTTAGCCTTGTAAATTAGTCTTTCATGGTCTATATATTCAAGCAATAATTAGGCCAAAGCTTAATATTAATAAAAGTAAACTAGAGTTAAGATGAATTGACAGTTCCATGTATAGAGATGAAAAGAGAAGGTCACCATGGCTGAGTTTGTAACCAGTTGCTGACTTCCTGGCTAATTTAGTGCATATTACAACAGTAGCAGAAAATCTATTTGATAATTAAAGCCCTATTCCTTAGACTGGTGTTTAACCCTCTGCAGACTGACCCAGGCCTGATTTTTCCATACCACCTGGCTCCCCATGCTCTCCACTTCTGAACCTTATCCCTCTAACTATGCAAGCAGCTTCATGCACCCTGGGTCCTATTGGTCCTGCTGCTTCTACATCAAGAATGCCTGTCCCTTGGCGACGTATTAAAATGTTCCTCTTATTTTGAGAACCTGCTCAGAGGTCATTCTTCCTGTGGACCACCTCCACATCCCAGGCAAAGGAATTCCCCTTTCTCAAGCATGCTAGGAGCACAGATTACTTCACATGTGTCCCTCATCACTGATTTTCACTCGGGACCAGAAAAAAAAATAGTCACTTCCAATAGATGTTTTTCTCTTAATTATTCAGTGATATTTTTCAGTTCTATGTCATCTGTTTTCTTCTAATCACCTTTGGATAAACATCTCCCTTTAGAATTTATCCAATTACAAACTGTCTCAAGTAAAATTGATACACAAACGAAGTATGAAAGAACGTGTCACATATCTTTTAAAAAAACAAGATACCCAGATTATTGCTGCAAAATGTTGTGTGATGAAGTCCTTCCTGCTGAATGAGTAACTGGATGAAAAGACCATACTTCTTTTCCATCCTTATTAATATTGTTGATAATATTTACTCATCAATTCTTGAGCTTGAGAAAATTCACCTAGGACACTGCCATCTGAAGACTCTCAGTCTGAGATTTCAATAATATAACCAATTTCACCATTATTGTTAGAATCTAGAGACCTGCTGTCCTCTTTGAATTCATCTTCTGAGTCATCTAATGATTGTGAAATGTTGTTCTCTGTCAGTTTTTGGAATTTTCAATTGTATGCAGTGAAAGCTAAAAGCAGATTCAAAATAGTGATGATTTATGTCACTATGGAATCATCCTTCTAGGCAATTTCATTATTCTATTTATTTTTTCAATTTTTTTAGCATAATTGGGAATAATTGGTGAGGATGAGTAATGATGAAAAATAATTCCCTGGATGATGAAATAGCAAAATGTTTCAAAAGATAGAAAAAATACGATCACAAAGATCCCATTATGTATCTTAGATTTATAAAAAGTCCAGTGAACCAATGTGGTAATTATAATGAGTTATATTTTATTTAAAAAATAAGTAAATTCTCTTCTTGTTCTTCAGAAGCCCTCTAAGAGAATAAAAGTTATAAAATATCAAACCCTACAAATAGATAAAACAACTCCAGGAGGAAACTCAAAAAGTAAAATTGGGTACAGTGACCCCAATTGTATGCCACATTATATACATATGAACACTTCAACACACATCTGTCTAACTGAAGGCCAAGAATAGAGTAAGAGTCACACTCTCTATGTCTTCCTGGAGTTCCCCAGGCCTGGTAAAGGGTTTACTCACAGAAGGAGTTTAGGAGATATTCAGCAAGTGGAGGGTTGGAGCAGGAGATATAATTATTAAGGGAATGTCAAACAATATTCCTTACATATGTGCAAGGTCCTTGCACCATCTCAAAATTTTGGCCCTTTGCCTAGAATATTGTTCTTCCCTCTCTCCCTTTTAGCTGGGTGACTGTTAACTTTGAATCTCAACTCAAGAGTCCCTTCTGCAGGAAAGCTTTCCCTAATCCTCAACCCCTCCCATCAAGTGCTTATTTATGGGCTGTGAGAATCCCTTCCCTTCCCCACATCCCAGCCACAAACATCATCTTCTCTGCACTGAACCACCATGAAAAGTTAGTACTCATTAGCCAATACCTCCTCCTCTCCATTCCCACCCTATTGGTTACTGGTTACAAAAATACAGTTAGATAGAAGGAATGAGTTCTAATGTTAGATAGCACAGTAGGAGAACTGTAGTTAACATAATTTATTGCTTATTTGAGCTGGGCATGGTGGCATGTGTCTGTAGTCCAAGCTACTTGGAAGGCTAAGGCAAGGAGAATCGCTTGAGCCTAGGAGCTCTGGGCTGTAATGTGCTGTGCTGGTTGGGTGTCCGCACTAAGTTTGGCATCAATATGGTGACCTCCCGGGAGCGGGAGACCACCAGATTGCCTGAGGAGGGGTGAACTAGCCCAGATTGGAAACAAAGCAGCTCCAAGCTCCCATGCTAATCAGTGATGGGATTATGTCTGTGAATAGCTACTGCACTCCAGCCTGGGCAACACAATGAGACCCTGTCTCTAAAAATAATAATTTATTGTATATTTGGAATGTTCTCAACACAAAGAAATGACAAATGTTTGAGGTGATGGATATCTTAATTATCCTGATTTGATCATTACATAATGTAGGCATGTATCAGATATCACATGTATCCCATAAATACGTACAATTATTAGGTATCAATTTTTTAAAGTTAATATGGCACGTTTTAGTGTGTCTCCTTCATTACAGGGCTGGCCCAGGCAAGGGCTGGTCAGGTTCTCCAAGCATCCTTTGCACCAGCACAGTGCTGCCCATGGTGAGAGCTCAGACAGTAGTCTGTGAATGAAAAAAAAATGAATTCAAACACTTTTCTGACTAAAGAGGCTTACCTTCTCAAATTCATGCATTTGAGAAAGTAAAGGTAAAAACTAAAAGTCCATCTGAAGAGACAGCAGACCAGGTAAGAAAGCTGTTACTTTCCTAGACTATATGTTCCTATGTTCCTTTACTCAGGGGTAATTGGGAATAAGAAGCAACATGGCTGTAGCAGAGGGCTCCTCATCTCATGATTCTGGCTTTCATTTAGGTGTCGGATGACTTATCAGAGACAGACATCAGCAATGAGGCTCGGGACCCCCGGACTCTCACAGACACCACAGAGGAGAAACGGAGAAACAGGCTGTACGAGTTAGCAATGAAAATGAGTGAAAAGGAGACTTCTTCAGGGGAGGATCAGGAGTCTGAGCCCAAGACAGAATCTGAGAACCAGAAGGAAAGTCTGTCCTCTGAAGACAACAGCCAGAGCGTCCAGGAAGAGCTAAAGAAGGTAAGGGCTGTGAAGCCACCTGCAGACAGCTCATGCTTCTGCAATGGGGTATTGGAGAAAGATTCTATATTGGTGCAGAGGGGTGCTGGGTCCCCAAAGAGCTCTCTCTAAAATGCCCATCCCTGTGCATTTAGGAGAGCCTAAGAGAACCCTTCTTAACTTGCACTAGGGGGAACAATCAGTAAAACAGTATCATGGAAGTTTCCCAAGAACTTTTGCCTTCCACTATCTTTCATCAAGACAGCCCCTTGGCTTTGAGTCTATGATTTAGTGCCCCTTATCCCTCTCACTGGTAAAAATCAGTATTATTTCCTGCTCCACCCTCTCCCTGAGGAATTTTGCCCATGGATTCAGGTCATCTAGCCAACCCCTCTTTTAATCATTGATGAAGCTCTGCTCCATGCTATGGAGCCTTTGTGTTCAAAGTGGCCTTCTGGATTGTTTCTCTCTGCAGTTTTCAGATTTTGGGTTGTTTGTTTGTTTTAGCCTTGGAATCCTTTTTCAAACAATCTTTATATGGAATCCCAGTGTTTCACACAGAAAAAAATTATTCCTATCTTAGGGTACCCAAAGCCCTAACCACTTGATTTTCAGATCCACACTCCTCCTCCCCTTTTCCTACCCCCAGTAGGCCCCTGAGTTCCAAAGGACACAGTTGGAAAACCACAGAAGTTAACTCAACCTCTGGCATTAAAGAATCCCATACTCCCTCCCCGTAGTCAGTGCTCTGCCCACTGTCCTCCAGCATTGGGGTTTCCTCTACAGCTTCTCAAAGCACATTTATGCTAGACTTGCCACTTTAGAGTCAGAATATCCCTGCCAGCCTCCAATGGAAGGGAACACACTAACATTTGTTGAGTGTCTCCTCTGTGTCTCCTCTGTGCATGTGCCTGTACACATGTTCATTAGGTCCTTAAATAACCCTTTGAAATAGAAGCAGCCCATTTTTGCAGAAGAGGAAACTGAAGCTGGGTCACTGAGGTCCTTACCCAAGGTTCACAACTAGTAAGTTTCAGAGCTAAGGCTGCATCACAAATCTGCTTGGCCTTAAATCACAGGCCCCTTCCTTTACAATGAGCCAAAGATTCTATTTTATCTTCAGAGTGATGATTCTGTTAGAGAGAAACCTCCCAGGTGTTTTCTATGTCCCAAGTATATACTGTGTAAACTAAGAAGTTGCTGGTAATGCACATGCATGGGTGAAGGAGCTGCCTTCATCTGCCCAGCAGCCAAGCTGGGGTCCTGTGGAGGAGGAAGTGAAGACCATTACCCATGGCTGAGCCCCTGAACCCTCCAACACCTCAGACTCTGTATTTCACTTTTCCCATCCCACCCTCCAGAACCATAAATCTTTCCCCGGCTTGTCTGTGAGTTGGAGAGGGGAGCTTAGTCTCCATGAGGAGCCCCTCATTGGGATATGGACTCCAACCTATTGCGAATGGTAAGGGCTCTGATCCTCTCTGTTACTTGAACTGATGCTGCATTACGGTCAGATTTGTACGCTGGAGCTTAGAGCCAGATGGTAACTGGAGAACATCGCATTCTTTGTTACAAGGGCTCTATCTCCTACTGGCTTTGCTGCCTGATGGTCCCAAGGCCTAAAAACTCTCACTGTACCAGTGGCATGCCAGGCTGTGAGTCATACAACCTCACCCTTCAACATTCTGCAAGGAGCAACCTCCTGGAGACACAGCCACCAATGTACGCTATTCTCCCCTGGGCAGAATGTCAGTAGAGAAAGGAGGAGCTACTGGGGGGACTTCCTGGGGACTTGGACAAGCGCCCCCATCCTGCCCCTGCCCTAATTAGGCAGGAAATTGAGAGAGTTGGCTTTATTCAGATTCCTGAAGGTGTCAGCTTTTCAAAGTTCAAGTCTTGCCTTCCTAGTCTTCCATGAGTCAATGAATTAAATATTCAAACATATTCTTTTGCATGTAAAAGTCCATACAGCCATATATATGTGTATTTATATGTGTATATATATACGTATATGTGTATATATACGTATATGTGTATATATATACATATATATGTGTATATATGTATATATGTGTGTATATATACGTGTATATATATAGTATATATACGTGTATATATGTATATATACGTATATATATACGTATATATGTGTATATATACACATATATAGAGAGAGAGAGAGCCATATAAGCTATATATATATATATATATATATATATATAGTTTCCCCATCAGGCAGGTACTACTGTAGTTAAAGAAAAACAGAAATATAGGGTTAAGTATTGAATATTATTTAAAAACAGGGAAGTGTTGAGATACATTTTAGGATTAGAATGAGTTTGAAGCATAACCAGCCAGGCGTAGTTGCTCATGCCCATAATCCCAGCACTTTGGGAGGCCAAGGCAGGCAGATCGCTTGAGCCTAGGAGTTTCAGACCAGCCTGGGCAACATGGCAAAAACGCATCTCTACTAAAAATACAAAAAATTAGCCAGGCTTGGTGGCGTGCACCTGTAGTCTCAGCTATGTAAGAGGCTGAGATGGGAGGATCACTTGAGCCCAGGAGGTTGAGGCTCATCACTGGACTCCAGCCTGGGTGACAGAGTGAGACCCTGTCTCAAAAAATATATAAGTAAATAAAAACAAAAAAAAATTAGCCAAGCATGGTGGCTCATGTCTGTGGTCCCAGCTACTCGAGAGGCTGAGATGACTTGAGGTTGAGGAAGTTGAGGCTGCAGTGAGCCATGATTGCACCACAGCACTCCAGCCTGGGCAATGACAGAGTGAGACCCTGTTCAAAAATAAATAAATAAATAAATGGAGAAAGAAAAACAAAACCATGCAGTTTGCAAACTCTGTGGCATTGGTTAATGGCTTCACTCACTGCTACTACTTAGAATCTGATGATTCATTTCTTGCCTGCTTACTCTACCTCACCTCCTAACTGGTCTCCTGACCCTCCAGGCCCTTCTTGGCCCTTCCAATTCTTTCTCCACTCGGTGGCCAGGCTGCCCTACAGTTCCTGCACTTGCTCACAGCCTGTCAACAGGCTCATGTCTGTCTTGCTTTTTAATTGATCCCTAGGACCCAGTCCAGGTTTTCACTGTTGATTGAATAAACACATCTTGGCCTCATTTGTAAAATGGGGATAATCATAACCCCTTATAGGGTTGTGAGGAATGAATTATGTAGTGTAGGATTTAGCACATAGCAGGAGCCTAGAAAATCTTAATTATTGTAGCTTTAGGAAAATAAGCTTCACTGTCATGAAATAACATCCATCTGCTGGTACTGAAGGAACAGCTTAGTGCTGATCCCCATCAACACTTGCAATGTCATGCTGTGGGTCTGTAACTACATTTGGTGCTCCTTGATGCTATGCAGAGTGTAAGTGTGGAAATCACTACATCAGACCCCTAGGTTACCATCTTCAGGATCAGAATTAACTGTGATGTCCCCATGACCCCAACACCACTAGTCTGAGCAACACACACACACACACACATACACACACTCTCTTTGGGGAGTAGATCTAGGGTATTGTGACTATTCCAGAAGCTGCCACTGCCCTACCCTTGTTTCTTAACCATGGTAGTGCACACTAGCCCAAAGTCCAACTACCTGAGGACCTTCTCTGAGTAGCAGGAGCTCCTCTTCCTACACAGAAGACTAGCTAGAAGTGCCAGAGAAATACTACTCCCAGGAGCGGAAGTGAAGCGCTAACTAGTGACTGATGGGAAGGGTGTAAATATCCCAGCCCCTTTGCTTCAGTTGGGATGGTGACTCTGAGGCTTCAGCCATGCACTGACTGCCTCAGCTGGAGGCACCCACAGTGATAAACTACTTCATTAACTACTTGATAAGGCAGTCTTCTCTACTGACTGTCTTCCCTTTCCTGTCCCACTTCCCTACTCCTCTGCCACTGTTTCCTGGGACTGCCTCCCACATAAGCCATGTACACCCCAATTTTTGTCTCAGGGTCATCTTCTGGGGGAACCCAGACTAAGACAAACAGGAGAAAAGTGTCATCTCCAAATCGCAAATACTTACTTTGGTATTGTGAATAAGCAGTGAGGAAGTCTAACCACCAAATTGGCTACTGATAGGCCTTATCTCACCAAAAGGAGGCTTGCCTCACACAGAGGGGGAGCTCAGCCAGGGCTTCCATCACTGTCCCTGCTGTTTGGGAGCCAAAGAAGAGGAATGTGCGTGCATATGCCCGTAGACACAGTGACATCAGTGGCAGCTCAGTGTCTTCAGTATAACATCCGATCTAATTGGAGCTACAGAATCCTGTCCAGCAGCAGAAGAACCATTTTAGAAACATACTTTCTCCTGATGTGATTCAAACCTTTGCTGTATGCAAACATATCCCTACAGTTGGATTAAATGTCTTCCTTTGGCTGGATGCTGGGGCCCAGTGATTACTTAAGGATGAGCACTGCAACCTGAATTTAACCAGCTGAAGAACAAGCTTGGGGCCGGATCAAAACTTCTTGGGAACTGGATTCCCGAAAGGTCATGTTTCTTCTTTAAGTAATAACTTGGTTCCACAAGACCTCAGCGGACAGCCTTCCAAACCACGTGGTCCTCAAAGCCTGGGAATGAGCATTCGTTTCTCCCCAACCAATGAACAGCCATGCCAATGGCACTAGCCATGCCCATGGTTCTGGAAGAAAGTCCCGGCTAAAGTGGTTCTTTTTGCCTCTAGGGACACAGCTGCTGCCCTCCTAAAGAGGGATGCAAATGAGGACTAAGGACTCCTGGCCTGAGTTTGGAGACTACATCAGGGGCCAAGTCTCCCCTAAACCCCCTAATTTTTCCAGGCCTGGGGCAGCAGTCCCCAGGGTCCCTTCTGGCTCCAAAACTCCAACGTTGTAGATATGCGATAGAATAAATAGGTTTTTGCTTCTTAACATAAGTATCATTTACAATACTGTAGATGAAAAAAGATGTCCTATGTGTCAATCTTTTGGAACATGAGCATTTATTAAAGGCCTAGATTAGGAAAATCTTGCACTATAGTCAAATTTGTACATCTAGTGTCCTTAAAGCATTTTTATTGAGTCTTTGTTTATTAATTATCACAAGTAACTGAGCCATTGTGCTTTATTTTCACAAGGGAGTCAATAACAAGCAGACATCTCTGCTGGGATTCAAACTGACTCTATAGTTTCACTTTAAAGAGTGAAGCTACATTTATAGTTTCATAGAATAATTTTCATTTTTTTCAATTTTGAAAAAATTGAATTGTATTTATCATTTCATAGAATAATTTTCATCAGAGTACTGAGACTTCTCTAAACTAATAAATGTCTTTCTCCCCCAAACAAGAGAATAATTTGTGCATCTTCTGATGGCTGTCCCCCAATTACTAAAGCCAAGCCACATGGAAGCACAATCCTTGTCAATGGTGAAGGAAGCAGATTTATTGACTGCTGTCTGAGAAAACCCAGAGACTTGGGTTTCTCAAGTTTAATGTGCTTGTGAAAAAAATTTAGTTGATGCCATGGTGTTAACATAAAATCAAGTATCGTTGTCCATATATGTCTGACGTTCATAAAATAACCATTCATATGAGGCTACAGTACCCTACAATCCAGGGAGCATTTTATTTCAGAAGAGTGCCTCATCATCACTTGCTGCTACAGTGAATATAGTATTAGATACTGACTTATAACTTCCAAACTACACTGATTTCAATAGGCCTTATGCCTATTGAAGAATTAACACCTCTTTCCCAACTTTCTATTTAACTGCTGCCCTAGGAAAAAAGAGAAGCTTTAGCTGTCCACTCAGAGCTACAGCTCTTATCCACAGTGCTTGAACAGGTGAGGAGGTTTTATTTCACTCATGCTCATCTGCATCCTTCATTCCCACAACTGTGTCCTGTGGAAGGGCCTGCTAGGCCGGGAAGGTAGAGTTCTAGGTTCTCTTTTGGATCTTCAAAAGAGAGAAGCAGAATATCTTTCTCTCTAGGCAAAGATGGACTGGGAAAGATTGCCCAGAACTCCAGTGCAGACATATCTTCAAGCCTCTAAAATGCAGGCATTACCTGGAAGGCCAGGATAAGGATATCACCCCAGCCACAGCAGTAGAATGAGATGCTGGACAGAAATGGTTTGAAGAAAGAAAGGCAGAATTACTCCAGAAGGTTTTAAGTAGAAAGACCTGGCAAGCAAGGCACTGGTTCAGAACTCTCACCCCACAGAAGCCCAAAAGTAAGAAACTCTGGGGACAGGGAAGAGGAAGCAAAGATACTGTGAATCTGAAGCTCTGTAGAATAAGCAAGATTGTGCTCTTGGAAAACATCTCTGGGTAGAAAATATAAAAACTAAAGAAGGAAAAACATGTATACCAGTTTCTCCTATAAACAGAAATGCAAAAATCCTAAAGAAAATACTAGCAAACTAAATTCCACAACATTAAGAGATTCACATACCATAACTCATATATTTTATTCCAAGAATGCAAAATAAAGGGAACAGCAGGAAACCCCACTGTTATACTCATTTAGTAAGTACTATTTTTTAAAAGCACATCATAATCTCAACTGATGCCAAAATGTCTTTTGGAAACATTCAACACATATTCCATTGGGGGAAAAAAACCCTCTCAGTGTAATAGAAAGATAATTCAGTAACATCATGAAGAAAATCCACTTTGAAGCACCAGAAGCCCTGGATTTTTTTTCTTGATGAGAGCTCATTTTAAATATCAAAAACATCATGAACATCACATTTTACTACTGATCAAAGAAACACATGACAGATGAATTTGTAAATGCTTTTACATAAATGTGTATTTTGTTAATCAAATAGCACGCACATACATGTAAAAAATAATATGTGTGGCTTTAAGATGTTTTAAATTACAGATGAATATTTGTAGTTATTTAGCAAATATGTATTGTTGCTAAAGAAGTAAATGAGAAAAATTGACTCTAGAAGGTTTACAAAACCTGAACAGACCACAGAAGAAATTGACAAAGTGGTCAAGGAATTATTTCTCAGAAAGAAGCTAGTCTCAGTTATCTTTGACAATAAAATCCATCAAATGTTCATGGTGCTAATTACCTTCATACTAATAAAACTGTTCTTGAGCAATCAAAAAAATGGAAAACATCCCAGTTCATTTTGTTGAATTAAAGCCTCTGAATCTCACACACAAAAAATCACACACCACCAAAAATTTACAAATTAATTCACGAGTGAATAAACATTCAAAAATTCTCAACATATTAGCAAATTGTTTCTAACTATGAATTAAAGTAATAATTTATGATAGCCAGACAGGATGTAGTCTAAGAATGTAATAATGTTAATTTTAGGATATCTATTAACATTTTTGTTATATTTACAGGCTAAAGGGAGAAAAACATTATTTTATTAAATTCTTAGCTTGATGTTTGACATAGTAGGAAATTCATAAATACTGAATGAAGAATGAATTCCAAACTAACAGCTGATAAAGTTGAACAACCATTTCTGATAAAGTAGGAAGATAAAAACTCAACAGCAGTGACTGGTAGCCTTTTGGGGATTGCAGACCTTTTTATGAATTTGATGAACATTGTGAACCCACTCTCCATAAAGCATAAAAAAAATGAAATTGATTTTCATCAAATTGGAAAGTCATAGATTGCATGAAGCCCATCCATAAACCCCAAGTTTAAAAATTACTACTAAATGACAGAAAACAAAGATGTCTTCTGCTACTTTTATGATTCAACATTGGTCTGGCATTCTCTCCAGTGCAATAAGAAATAAAAATTACCAATATTAGATAGCAGAAAACAAAACTATGATGACTTTAGATTTCTGAGTTAAGATAATAAAATCAACTGAAAAGATTATTAGAAATAAGTTTGGCAGTTTTAGAAATTTAGTTATTAGAAATAACTAGTTATTAGAAATTTAGTTATTAATTATTCTAATAATTTAAATTTAGTTATTAGTTATAATTAATTTAAATTTAGTTATTATTCTAATAACTTATTAACTAATAAGTTATTAGAAATAACTTATTTAGTTATTAGAAATAAGTTTTAGCATATCACAAAAGAGAATACATAAGCAAAAATTTCATATATACAGCAATAATCTCTCAGAAAATATAAAGAAAAAATTCTATTTGCAATAGCAGCAAAAGTACACACAGCGCTGAACATACACTTGGCATATAACCCAACAATTCTACTCCTAAGTGTTACCAAAGAGAAATAAAGACCTATGTCCACACACACAGTCACACACACAAAATGTTCATGATCACCAAAAACTGGAAACAACCCAATTGTCCACCAGCTCACCAGCTGGTGAACGAGTATAAGTGCACCTATGTCAATGAATCTTAAGAGCATTATGCTGAGAGAAAAAAGACTCAAAAGTTTACATATTTCCCACTTACATGACATTCTGGAGAAGGCAAAACTACAGTGACAAAACACATATCAGTGGTTGCAAGAAAATGGGGTGAGGGGAAGGTTGATATAAAGAGACATAAGGGCATTTTTTGGTCTGATGGAAATACTCTATATCTTGATTTGGTGGTAGCTACACAACTGCATGCTTTTGTCAAAATTCATAGAACTATATGCCTTTAAAGGCTGAATTTTACTGTATGTAATATACATACACACATACACATTTACATATATATATACATACATAGTGCCCTTGAATAACTTAACTACAAATGTATGAAACTCATCTGAATAAAATTAACCAGTTTTGCTAGGAGACATAAAGACTGAATAAGTACAGAAACATATTCTGTGTATAGATGGGAAAACTTCACACTTTTATAGAAGTTAGTTTTCCCCAAATTAATACATGCATTTAACAGATTTCCAGTCATCTTAATGAGATTTTTTGCAAACTTGATGAAGTTATTCTAAAGTTCATCTGGAAGAATAAGTGCATAAAATATAGTCAAGAAAACTCCAGCTGTAATTATAGCAGTGGTGCTAACACTGGAATAAGCAAACAGATTAATGAAACACAATAGAAAATACAGAAATTTAATATGACATGACAATGGTACATTTAATATCAAAGAAAGATTCTTTAAGGAATATTAGATTAACAAATTATGTAGCACACGTTGGTTAATCACTTGAGAAAAAACTAAATTAGATTCATACGTCATACTACATACAAGAATAAATTCTCAAGGGGCAGGAGTTTAAAAAGTTAAGTAAAAGAAGCTACACAATTACTAGAATAAATTATAGATGAATATTTTGTAACATTAGGACAAGAAAGGCCAGAAACCTTAAAAGCCTGAAATATATGATTGTGTAAATATTAAGAACTTATGTTAATCAAAACCATAAAATTAAAAGGAAAAGAATAGTTAAGAGGACATAGTGCTTAAATATATAATGGGTGAAGAATTAAGATCTTTATAACTCTGTATTAGTTCATTCTCACACTGCTATAAAGAAATACCTTAGACTGGATAATTTATAAAGAAAAGAGGTTTAATTGGCTCACAGTCCTGCAGGCTGTACAGGAAGCATGGCTGAAGAGGCCTCAGGAAACTTACAATCATGGCAGAAGGCAAAGGGGAAGCAGGCATGTCTTACATGGCTGGAGCAGGAGGAAAAGAGTGAGGGAGGAGGTGCCACACACTTTTAAACAATCAGATCTCAAGACAACTCACTCACTATCATGAGAACAGCACCAAAGGGGAAATCTGCTCCCATGATCCAATCACTTTCCACCAGGCCCCACCTCCAATATTGGGGATTACAATTTGACATGAGATTTGGGCAGGGACACAGACCCAAACCATATCAAACTCCAATAGATATAGGGTAATGTACATAAGCAGGCAAGTCACAAAAAAAAAAAAAAAAAAAGAAAATGTAAATGGCCAATAAGCATATGAAAAGATATTCAACTTTAATTGTATTACAATTTTTATTTAATATAACACCTTGCCCAGAACTTGCCATATGGTTAGCACATTCATTTTTTTAATTCAACAAATGTTTATTGAGTGTCTCAATGTGCCTGGCACTATTGAAGTACAGAGAAAATGGCCATGAACAAGGCAGAGTTTATCATTTGCTCAATCAGTAAGGATGCAAATTAAATTAATGAGATGCCACTTTTGCCTAATAATTGGATGGTTAAAAAGAAGGATAATTGGCTCACTCTTCTAATCCCAACACTTTAGGAGGCCAAGGCAAGCATATCGCTTGGGCCCAGGTGTTTGAGACCAGCTTGGGCGATGTAGGAAGACCCCTCTCTACAAAAAAATACAAAAATTAGCCAGCCATAGTGGTGAGCCCCTGTGGTCCCAGCTACTCCAGAGGCTAAGGTGGGAGGATCACTTAACCTCTGGAAATGGAGGTTGCAGTGAGCTGATATTGTGCCACTGCACTCCACCTTGGGTGACAAAGTGAGACTGTATCAAGAAACAAAAAGAATGACATTTAGTGTTGGTAAGAGTTCAGGAAAACAGGCAGTCTGCCACCATAAAATAGTGGGAGCACATATTAGAATTTGATAACTTGGTAATCCAGAGGAATTGAAGTGTGCATACCCTTCGATCTGGCAATTGTACTTTTAATTATCCAAAGAAAAACCTGGAGAAGCAGCCAGGGGTATATTACAATGGAGTTCATCAAGCATTGTGTTTTTATTGTAGGGAAACGACAACCTGAATACCCAACAATAAGGGATTCTTGGAGATATGGGGAGATGGGGTTCAGATAACAGATGGGGCATAGGCATTGGAACAGCAAAGATAGATTGGTCCAGATACAAGTGATACAGGGCAGGTGAGCCCCAAAATTAGGGCTTAACCCAAGAGGGTTCTTGGCTTTGCCCAGGAAAGAATTCAAGGGTGAGTGGAGGATGCTAAACAGAAACTATAATTGAAGCGGCAGTGTATAGCAGCAGCAGAGGTACTGCTCCTTACACAGCAGGGCTACCCCATAGGCAGTGTGCCCAGAGCAGCAGCTCAGAGGCACTTCTGCAGTCATATTTACATAAATATAGTAATTATACTTTTAATTACATGTAAGTTAAGGGGCAGTTTATGAAGAAATTTATAAGATGAAGGTGGCAACTTGTCAGGTTGTTGCTATGAAAAGGGGTGGTAACCTCCAGGTGTTGCCATGGCAGTGGTAAACTGACATAGCACACTGGTGGGGTGTCTTATGGAAAGCTGCTTCTATCCTGGCCCTGTTTTAACTAGTCCTCAATTTGGTCCAGTGTCTAAGCCCAGCCTCCAGAGTTGAGTCCCACCTCCTACCTCACAATTAAGTGGGTAAATTTCATGTCAGGAAGTTGAGGAGATTTTGTTTTATGTTCCATATGTTTATAACCTCTCTGTCCCCCTACCCCCCACCTCTCTCCCCATCTGTCTTTCTGAGGCAAATGTGTCTTCTGAAAGTGAGGGGATAGTGGAATTGGAGGTTCAACATTGTAGAGAGGGTTTAAAATAGCTACTGCATCAAATGCAAAAACAATGTGGAGAAATACTGAAATTCCCAGGCAGCACTGAAAGCATAGATAAGGTCAGATCATGAACATTTACCTGATGTATAAAGAACCTGTACAAGAATATAGCAATCTTGAACACAGTTAAATGCAAAATAAAAAATCCATTTTATTCAAAGAAAATATTCCTACCAGATCTATTCATAAATCTACATCATTTGGCATAATTACACAGTATGGTTCAAGTGGTTCTGAAATTTACGGTGGAACTTCCCATTTCAGAAGTTTGTAGCTTAGCCATTAATCTTCCCTGAACTAAAATCTACATATGAATTTCAAACCATTGAGGGGATGGGGCATAGAATGGAAACTAACTCCATCCATAATAAGAGCAAAAAATGTGAAGTTAAAACTTTAAAAGTCAAAACTGCAGATCTCCAAGAAATCTAGCAGTTCACTGGAAGAAAGATGGTGTAAAGATGAATTCTTCCAAAATTAGGTTAGAGGTTTAATGCAATGCAAATCAAAATCTGAACCAGACATCTTTTAACTTTTCAAAAAGAGTCTAAAATCGAAACCATCTGATAGAATAAATAATCAAAAATAGTTTAGAAATGTTTAGAAAAAATAAAAGAGGCGTGAAGAGGATCCATTTATTAAGATATTACTCATATGTTTTAAAGGTACAGTAATTAAATTTGTGAGCTACTAATACAAGATATAACAGAATAGTCCAGAAGAACAGCCTAAAATATATTAAATTTAACTCACCATTAATCTCACGATTCCCACTCACTTTCCACACTAGGTCAAAAAAAGACAGCTATTTAATAAATGGTGTTTGGACAATTGTTAGCTTGTTCTTTTGGGAGGGGGAATAGGGATGTAAGAAAAGACAGGTTCTTAATTTTCACCCCAATGAAGGTATGAATGGACCCTCCTGGTTTGCAGGCCCAGCAATAGATAAGAGACAATATTTAAAAGGAGACAGAGAGATGTTGAACTTCTCTTGTGAGAGGTGGTAGCCCAGGCTCTGGAGTTTGAATCCCTGCTCATTCCCCACTTCTTCAACAATTATTGAGCTGTTCAAGGGGGTGCAATGCAGTATGGATAAGAGAAAAAAGCTCCATGCGCTCGTGGAACTTACCTTCTGTTGGAGGAGACAGTGGTAAACATGTAGACACATGAAGGGGAAGATGCACAATAGTGATAAGTGCTAAGAAGATGACGTAGGGCAGAGGGCAGAGTCCTGGATAGTCATGAACTCTCTGACCAAGGGTCTTGAACTGAGACCCAAATGGCAAGCAGGAAAAAGATCTAAAGGAAGGGCTTTCCAGGCAGAGGAACACATGCAAGTCCCTAAGGTGGAGATGACCTTGACAAGTCCAAGGGACAGATAGAGCCAAGGTGGCTGGAGCAATGTGGCCAAGGGAAAAGTGGCAAGAGAGGTGAGGGCAGGGGCTAGAGCAAGCAGAGCCAGGTGGGCCATGCAGAAAGCTTCGGTTTATATTCTGGTGAGGTAGAAAGCACCTGGAAAGGTTGAAGTGGACAAGTGACAAGCAGGACCTTACATTATGAAGATCACCCCGGCTGCCATGTACCACCTTCTTTCCAAGCAAATGTGGAAAGTGATTTCAGGTCTCACTGGACTTCTTCAGAGCCAAGCACATGCCCTGATTACCACCAGTCATTAGAAATGTTTCCAATCAATATTAGGAACTATTGTCTGAGGAACAGTCAGTATAAAAAAGCAAAAAAAAAAAAAAAAAAAAAGATCAATGGCTATGATTACCTCTTAGGCCAAGAAAGGAACTCCTCCTGCCTGCTTTACACCTGCCAGAGTAGGTTTGGTCAAAGGTGATGGCCCCATTTCTCCTCTTTATTTCCCTTGCCAGGCTCTGATATGGCCAACATCAGACAATAGTAGATACCATCAAAGAAGAACAAGAAGATGACCTCAGGGAAACATAGAGATCATTGGAACTAAACTACAAATAATATACTTTTAAAATTTATTTTTTAGTCACCATGAAAAAAGGAAAATATTTCTTTTATAGATGGCCTTGGCCATCAAGACCTGGATGACTTAAGAACCCAAACCTTCCTAGAGGTCAGTTCTCCTCTAATCTCTGTTATGTGTAAATGTTTCAGTGCATTACATATGCTAATTTATTAAGTTCATGTTCCAATTTCTTTCCACAGTTCTGTGCCACCCTCTTGCATCAAGTCACTCTTCAGGGACATGAGTCTGTTCATGGAGAATGTATTTTGACGGGTTTTAGCGGCATTGCCGGAGTGCCTTATGTTTCACGAGAACTGAAATATATTAGCATTGAATTTTTCTAGCAGATTCCTGTCAAATATTTAGAAGGACATATGGAGTTTCTTTCTTACCACTGAAAAGGAGAAAAATACATGAAATCAAGGCATTTGGACAAACTTTCTTGCTTGCTCTGGTAGTTTGATGGAAGCGTTTCATAAAGCCAAGACAGCATCTGTAATACGAGACAGAGGAGTGATGAGCAGACTGGGAGTCTGGATTCCACTTGGAACAGGTTTTCTTATAGAGCACATCCTTTCTCACTTGTGGTCATTGGCAGCTCAGTTCTAGGTGGGCTCTGGAAGCCTTAGAATGGGCACTTGTGCTAGACAGATCTCCAGCTCTGTGGTGTGGCTTGGTCTTTGGCTTTCCAAATCAATGCACTTATTCTGGTTGGTGTCAGTTGGTAGAGGCTGCAGAATGACCTGAGGACTCGCTGTCATTAGACCCCTCTCTTCCTGACCTGTTGTTCACTGGTCTGATTGCACACTCAGATTCTGTTTCACCATCACTTCCCACAGTCCACTGGGTCCAGGAAATTATGCACATGGAAGAAGTGCTGGTGTGACAAGTGGGGAGGAGCATGGGTTTGGGAAACCACCATCCGGGCTCAAGTCCTAGCTCTGCATCTTCTTCACTGAGCCACAGTTTCCTTGTCTCTAAAGATGGGATTAAAATATCAACCATGTCAGGTTGCTGTCAGAGTTGAATAAAATAATGAGAAGCCTAGAGTCAACCTGGCACAGGATGGACCCACATTAACTATGAGGTGCTTCCCTCCTTGCTTCTTCTCTTCCCTCCCCAAAGAGTCTCTCGGGAGCAACATTTAGCATGGGGAGAAGGCATGGCCACATACTTATTTTATGCAACTTGAACTGCTAAAAGGTCTTTCACCTCTCCCTGTAATTTCTCTCTTTACCCCTTTGTGCTCAAACATGTCTTTAGATGACCCCTGTTAACGTTTCCTGTTACCTGGATGTCCACTGTCCCTAATAGTTCCCCCTAAGGAACATTCGTAAGTCACACCACTGAAAGGAGGACTGGAGGGCCCCATACTGTCACCAACTTCTTGATTGTACTACAGCCAATTATGAAGACTGTATGTAGCCCTTCAACCCTCCCCTCAGGAAACTTGACACCAAAAATAATGAATTTAAAAAGAAAAACTGAACAAATGACTCAGGTGCTATTCCACTTGGGCATTTGGTAATCACCCACTTTCATGATGTGTGAGAAAAAGAGCTCTGAAATGTTATATTTTTCTTTATTTCAATAACCTAGTGAACCCTTTCTTCCCTCCTGGTATTTAAATCTTTAATGCATCAGTTTCTTCCAGATCACCCAGCTGGAAAACACAGCAGCACCTTACCAGCTCCCTCTTCTTCACTGCAGCCACCATGTTCTCTCAGCTGTTTCCAGAATATTGCACCTTATATGCTTTTATCTCTACTATGGCTGCCCCACCTCAGGTCCTTGTGACCTTTGATTGGAGCTGCAGTTACTCTTTCCTACACTTACTTTCTGCCTCCAGTTCTCCCCAGCCCTCAATCTGTTCTTCGTGTGGCAGTCAGAATTACCTTTCTGAAGCACAGGTCTCTCCTGCCAGCATGTTAAAAGCCTGGGCTTTAAAACCAGGCAGACCCAAATACAAATCCCGGCTGCTTCAAGGAAAACCTCGTCACCTCTCTTAAGCCTCAGTTCCTCATCTATCAGATGGAGTGATCATAGTATCTTCATCCTAGGGTGGTGAGGAGGGTTAAATGAGGCAAGGCAAATGATGCACTTATCCCAGAGCCTGGCACACAGTGCTCAGTGAGTTACTGTTAACAGCAGCAGCAAGAACCTGCAGTGGCACCTCGTTGCCAGCAGTACAAACCCCAGACTCCTGAGGCTGGCATTCGGGGCACTGTAAGACCTCCTCCCTGCCTCCCTTTTCCTACCTGTCTCCCACAGCCTGCCCTGGGCTGCAGTGCCATTGACTCAGCAGCTTTCTTGTGCTTCCAAACCTTACCCCAAAGTAATGTGCTAGCAGGACCCGGTTGTTGCCTCTGCAGGTCCGCAGCCTGTTGCTCACAGTGCAGGACAGGTCTTACCTTCTGCTACCTGCTGTTGTCTCCTTACTGCTTCCCCCTCTGCTCTCTGAGGGTAGGGACCATGGATTACTTGTTTCTGCATCCCCTGCAGGGCCCAATGCAGTGCCTTGGCATACAGTGGATGCTTCCAGAAGGAATTAAATTAGTGATGGGAGGGAATCATTGATGATGTTTGAGGGCCTGGTTTTTTCAGGGTCCCCTCGAGGCCATGACATACCTTGTTTTCATTGCATATCAGTGTGTATGGTTCGGTCTGCTCCCGGTAAAGGGAAAACAACAGAATGAAAAACCGGGAAACAACAGAATGATGGAAATGAACATCTCTCTCTCTCCTCTGTCTCTCTCTCTCTCCCCCTCTCTCCCTCCCTCTGTGTGTGTGTGTGCACCAGTGTTAGATTGCTTACTCTGATTTCTTGGACTATTCTGTATTCTGATATTATTACTCCCTTTTTGGTGGTATGATCCCATCTTTATGAAATTGTAGTGGTAGGCAATAATAGATTATAGTGGCTTTTTTCTTTTTAAAATATTATTTGGCAAAAGAAAAAACAAGAAACAAAGAGCAGCAAAATTTAACCTTTTGGAATAATGGTAAAAGGCACTCTTTGAAATATGAAATAGTCAAAGAAAAATGTTTCAAGACTGCAGTACATAATGAGAGGCAGCTAAACCACCAGGCACTCACCAGCAGTGTACCCACCTCCAGCCAGGAAGTGAGCCTGCAGAGCAGGTGGGAGGTGCTTGAGGAGAGGCACACAACTCTGGACCCAGACACTGGGTGGACACCTGACACATGCCTTCTAATTTAATCTTCTTGAAAACTTCTTGAGCTAGATCTTATATCCATTTTACAATGGAGGTGCATAGGGGTTAAGTATTTGCCCAAAGTCACACAGACAATGTAAGCTGAATTTCCCTGGCCTTATGGGCCTGTATGTGCAAATGAGGAGGTTTCATTAGGATCAGTCCACAGTAGGAGACCACAGCACCCCCGATTGTCTCCCTCTGTTATTTTGGGGAGTCTTGGAGGAGGGATCTGCCATGTATTCATGAACAGCCCTCTTGGAGGTGCCCACTCAGGGCCCCCATGGATGTCTGGAGCTGACAGAGCCCTGAGGGACAGACCTCACCAGGCCGCAGCTGCCCAGCCACCATGGGAGCCGAGTCCTGCCCAGGTGCCTTTTCACAGAGGGGCTCCAGATCAGCGAGACAAGGACCACTGTGTGGCTTTGCTGGGACCAGGCACTTGTGCATTTATGGGCCCTTTCTTCCATAAAACATATTTAAAAATAATATTTTACAACTGTATTGGTAGAAATATACTAATATTATATATTAAAACATGTTCCTGGTGCAAAGATTCATTTTTTTCTTATAGTTTTAAAAGAAATTAAAATATTTTCATGGGCCCCTAAAGGAATGATGGGCCCTAGGCCAGGTGCCTGCTATCCCTAAAGGGTAAGGAGGCCCTTCACAAGACCCTAAAGTGGCAGTCCCCTCGCCACTGCCCCTGTTTCTTGGCTGACCATGAACCTGGATCATACTGTATGCTTCCCTAGCTCTCTAAAGTGTGAGTACCAGTGTCCCTTCAGCTTCTGCCTGTTTTGCCTTTTTGCTCTTGTTCTTGTTATAGGTGTCGGAACAGCCCAAGGTGGAGCTAGGAAAATCTCTCTTCTGCTCCAGGCACATGTACACATCCTTTCATCCTCAAAGCCTTTCTGCCCACCTTATATTATATCAAGACTTATATCACACACAGGCCAGCTCATCACACACAGCCAGAAGCTGACTTTCTGAACCCAGCTGAGACAGACACGCAGACACACATGCTCCAGGGTCAAGCTGGGGCTGGAATCCCCCCTCTTTAATTCCAAAGTGGTCTCTCTCCACGAAGCCAGACATCCGATTATTAGAACACACTCTTGCTGCTCACACATTCACAAGAGTAAGATATTCTGGTAAAGAGCATTCCTGATTATTCCAGCTTGAAATGAATTTGCAATTTTCTGTGCAACACAAAGCTTAGAAATGAATGACGACACTGGGAAAATCTCAGGAGAATTTACAAAGATTGCTAACGAGCAGATATAGCTACTGTTCAGAATGAAAATATTTTCTCCTTTAGAATTCTACAGGCTCAGCTCTCCCCTGGCAACACCTTGCATTCTCCATGTCTTTGAAAAACAGTTGATAGGGAAGAGTACATAGAGTAGAAATTTGTTTATAGCAACACATTTTTATATGGAGAAAAAGCATATAAACACAAGACAGAGAGATTGCTAAGGTAAAATGTATTTGGGTCCTAAGACAAAAAAAATACAAGTCTTACTCTGCATACAGTCCCTAGAGGAAAGAAACAATACAATTGAGATGAATTGCGCAGGGCACGAGTTGGTCATCTTTATTGGGACCACTGAAATGGCTACTGAGGCAGGGCTGCAACCTTGGCATGGTAAATGACTGTCATAAAGGCCTGCTTCAGCACTGGGTCATTTGTGAGTTGGGCTGGGAGCTTGCCTTCACGGAGGTTGACAGTAGTTTTGCTACCTCGTTAATGAGCAATTGAGGAAACTCCATCTCAGGCTGAGAGGAGTCAGATCTTACCTTCCTGTTCCTCTGTCTTCGTGGCTCTGTGGTGGGCTTGCAACACCAGTGTGCTTCTTCTCACCTTCTGTGCCCCAAGTGGTGGACTGTTTCAGCTCTGGTGGTTGTGAAGCTGACGTTATAGATTTGGTGTTCTGCATGGGGCTGTGACACAGACTGAACCCTAGAAGTGGACACTTGGGCTCTCAGAGGTGAGCATCAGTCAGCAGGACACCAAGAGCATGGCTACCTCAGAGCACAGATACACATCCTATGGTGGGTCAACAGCTCAAAGTTCAACACATGCTACCTGCACTAAGGCATATTGGCATACACTTGGCATTTTAAAAAAAGAGAATTGTGCATGTATCTGGCATCTAATAAATGTGTTATTTAATTTGTATTTCTTTCCTCACTAGAAGGTTGAATTTTGTTATGGGCTTACCAGCCATTTTCATTCCATCGTCTGGGTCCCTTAGCTGCAAGTGTCTTGAGACTCATCTTCCTGTTCTGCAAAGCCTCCTATTGTGTCAGCTGACTCTCTCCATGCTTTCACTTCTCCCTCATTTGCTACCATAAAACCCATATTTGATTTCCCTTATGATTACTATCTGGAGAAAGTCAGCTACCACAATGGCATGCTCTGTCTGGGCTCTCAACTCGTGCTTTGTGCCATTCAGCTCATCCCTCTGGGGCTGTAAGCAATAGAAATAGGTAGGATCCTTTAGCTTTTCATTGCTCCCACACACAGGGCTCCCCGTCAGCCACCTCTGAATCTCCACCAGCTTTTCATCTGATCAAACCCCCATCCAGTGCTAAATATAAGTTTTTTAACATAGTTTTAGGAGGTGCTTTTCACTTTTCTCTAGACTGGACAGGGAACAGGACATTTACATTACAAGTCAGTGTTAGCCCTGTAGGAAAGCTGATCTTTCACTGACCAGTGAGCACAGTAAGGAACAGGGAGGTTAGGTGCCCTGCCCCTGGCATATAGCTATTGAAATCCAAGTTATCTCAACTTCCAGTAGGTGCATGGTCCACACCCATCCCTAGGTCCAAGCAAACAGCCCATTCCTAAGGAACAGACAAGAAACACTTGATTCCCTACAGGTGGGAAATTGCTGTGGATTCCAGTTTGCCTTTCCCAGTGAAAAGCAAAATGGGGACACCAACCAATGAAGAAATCTTGTCCAGTTTTCACGTAATTTTTGTTCAGTCACTTTTTTTTTTTTTTTTAGATGGAATTTTGCTCTTGTTGCCCAGGCTGGAGTGCAATGGCGGGTCTCAGCTCACTGCAACTTCCACTTCCCAGGTTCAAGCAATTCTTCTGCTGCAGCCACCTAAGTAGCTGGGATTACACGTGCCCGCCGCCACACCTGGCTAATTTTTGCATTTTTAGTAGCGACAGGGTTTCACCATGTTGGCCAGGCTGGTCTCAAACTCCTGACCTCAGGTGATCCACCCGCCTTGGCCTTCCAAAGTGCTGGGATTACAGGCATGAGCCACCATGCCCGGCCCGTTCAGTCACTTCTGCCAGCTGGAAGCTGGTTCCCTTCTGAAATGGTCCGGGTCTTTAAGCAGACCTCAGGTGTTCCAGGTGAAGCTGTGGTGCTCTCCTCAGACCAGCTGCCTGGGACTCCTCACTCTGACTTAAGGGAAAATGCAAATGCCTTCAGGGGCCAAGACAGTAAGTCAACGTGACAAGTGGATGGGGTAGGGCCAAAGGCATGCTTGAGGGCAGGAACTACATCTCTCTTGTTCACTGCTTTATCCCAGCACCTGGAACAGAGCTGGCATACCATAGGGTCCCAATAAAAATGTAGATTGAACCGTGGGGAGTGTAGAGAACTGGGAAGTGCATATCTCATGGGAGGTATTCTAGGCCAAAAAGCATGGGTAATATTTGCCTTTGAGCTTGCAACTCTCATGACTGAATAAACAAGGCTGTTTACAGATGGAATAAAACAATGATGGTCAAACAGTATTGATGGCCAACTTACCCTTTTGATTGTATGTTCAGTTGGAGTCAGAATACAGATCACTCTTTCTTTTTAAGCATCTCTTAAGTCCTTTCCATTAATACCTTGGACCTTTAATGCCATGTGCTGTTTGGAAATTTGTGTAAATTTTTACTTTCCCTTCCCTCATGCTATGGTCTAACTTTTTTTTCTGAATCCCTTGGTCATATGTGTTTCTTTTCAAAAGATCTACAAAGGCACTGTGTCTACCAAATAAGGGGCAATCTTTCTAAATACATTTTATTCCTAATAAAAGGGTAACAAATCCGCTTTCATGCATACAATGTTGCCCTTTCTAAAACAGACTTAAGTAGTGGTAGCTGGTTCTTGCCAAAATTATTTTGAGCCCAGTTTGTCTCCAAAATCTGCCACATCAAGCTACAGCGTCCTGAAAAGTGGGGGACATCCTCTGCACATTTTTCTTAAGGTGAAGAGTTGGCTCTGGCTGTTCTCTTGGACATTGCCCTTATTCTAGTGGGTCTACATCACCTTCCCTCTATCTCATTCCCCTGGGACCCCAGACTCTACCTTTTTGGTATGTAGCAAAGCCCCCTGAACCAACAGAAACATGGCTATTGGGTCAGTCAAGCAGCTATTGTGGAACAGACAGGCTAAGGCTAAAGAGGAGCCTTCTGACACATATGTCCTCACCCCAGAATAGCTTGACAGGTGTGAGACCATGTGCCTCAGTGTAGAAGCCCAGAGTCAGTTTCTGGACTGCAGACTCAGCCACTAATTTGTCATTTAGCCCCTTTGCTTCTCTAGTGAAGTGGGAGGGCCATCAGAAACCTTCTCTAGTGAGACAAAACCTAAAATAGAATCCACTCAGAGGAACAAATTTTGCAAAATCAAGTCATAGCTATCATTAATATTTTGGTCAAGATTAAATGGGTCAGATAGGTACCTTAGAAAGGCATATCTTACCAAACATTTTACTGGTCACACGAAATATGCCTGTGAGCAGTATTCAACTTCTAATTTACAAATGATGTGATGAGATAAACAAAATTGTTTGTAGATGGAAACCATGACTGCCAAGCAACAGTGATCTCCAGCTTATTGCATGATGCTATATGTTCAGATGAACTAAAAAATGCAGATAATTCGTTGGGGTTGATGTGCCTCTGCTTCATTAATGACATTGGCCCAAATCCAGATTGATTGTAATTTTGAACCATGAACATAAAAGCTGGAAGTGACCTGTGTCAGTCAGGAATACGTTCAGCCACAGATAACAGAAAACCTGGCCAACAGTGGGTTCAACAGATAGGGGATCTTTTTTTCACATAACATGATATTCAGAGGCAGGTGATGACTCCCAGTGGTTCACCCAATCCAGTGCTCTCTGAGTCCAAGCTCCTTCAGTCTTTCTGCTCCATCTCACTTGGAGGTTTGGCATTCATCTTCAATTCTGTTGGCTCATAAGCTGCAAGTCTATGTTTAAGGCAGAAACAAGTGGGGAGGAAGAAAGGGGCATTAGATGCACCAATTCCCCTGATTAGGAAAACAAAAGCTTATCCAGAAACTCCACAGGCTTTCCCTGTGGACTCACTAGTCAAAACTGTGTCACATGACTACACCTAGCTGCAAGGGAAGCAGGAAAATTGAGTATTTTCCTGTTCACCCCTATGGTAGAAGAAAGCAAGAGAGAATGGGCTTGCAAATAGGTGTGTGAGCTAATATACCTTCTATCAAGAAACCACAGAGAAATTCTTTCTAGTACTCTCATTGTACAGATGACAAAAATGAGTTCCAGAAATGAGAAATAACTTGAGCAAGGTCCTGTAACTGGGTGAATTTAGAGCCTGAACTGGAGCCCATGTCTCTTAAATGCCAGTCCAGAAAGCTACCCACTGACCACACTTCAGTTTGAGACTGAAGTTTTGCAGATGAAGTAGAATATTATTCAGCAAATAAGGTCAGAGATACTAAACTACCAGCAGTGGGCAGAGGACAGACAGCTTCCACTCTAGCACTCCTTCCTCCTTCCCTCCCCAAGAATCTGAAATAATTTATTACGAGTCACAGAAACTAGGCAAAGTCAAATCAGGCCTCCCCTCAGTTCTCTTCTGCTGTGTCTAGTTTAATCTTCTCATTCTTCAGCACATTGGTGTTTGTGTGTGAAATTACAGAATCAACCTCATGATGATGAGTGTCATGATGACATAGAATTTCTGTGTCATTGTTAATGTGCTGTTCTTGTCTTCTGTCCCCTTCTGTTATTGGACCAAACAGAAGTTTTCTGCTGTTTCTCTCTGCAACATCTCCACAGAAGTCCTGAAAGTCATCAATGCCACAGAGGAGTTGATAGCAGGATCTACAGGGCCCTGGGAGTCCCCACAAGTCCCTCCTGACAGAGAGAAGGGGACGTTTCCTCGTGGGACAGACCAAGTGAGACTGGATGAGCAGCTGACTTCCCTGGAAGAAAATGTAAGAGGGTGTGGAGGTGCCCTGTCTAGGGTGAATGTATGTGAAGAAGAAGCTGACGAAATTGTAGCTTATCATGAAGAGTGCAAGGACACACACATACACACACACACCACTACCACCATAGCAAATACATTCTCAGGAAGGACCTTAGGTTGGATTCCCCAGAAGCAGACCCTAGATGAGGATTTGTGTGCATGTGACTTATTAGGGAATGCTCCCAAGGGAGGCTGGTAAGGGAATGGGGAAAGTAAGGGAAAGGGAAGAATCCAAGCAAGGACATGATCTTACACAAAGAGGAGCTTCAGCCTGATCCTGCAGGGAGCTCTGGAGTAGAAGTTGCATCTCAGAGTTGTCCTGACCTAAGGCAAAAAACTGGCCCGTCCTACAACCAGCAGGCACTTCGGTCTATTTGCATGCAGGCAGTGTCTCCAGCAGCCCAAAGGCAGTCCCCTGTATAGATATGGGCTGCTGGGAATAAAAGCACACTGAGGCTTAGTGGGCAGGGAGAAGAGTATAGAGAAACTGTAAAAGAGATCCAAGGGGATCCAGGTGTATTGCCAGTGCCACTACAGGGAATGAAGTGGTTGCCAAAAGAACTGAAGTTACTACAACTGGTCTCTGCTTCTCTGATTTAAGATACCAACACAATCTGGCCAGGTGCTGTGGCTCATGTCTGTAATCCCAGCACTTTGGGAGGCTGAGGCAGGCGGATCGCTTGAGATCGGGAGTTTCAGACCAGCCTGGCCAACATGGTGAAACCCCATCTCTATAAAAATACAAAAATTATCTGGGTGTCGTGGCAGGTGCCTGTAATCCGAGCTACTTGGGAGGCTCACCCAGGAGAATCGCTTGAACACAGGAGGCAAAGGTTGTAGTCAGCCAAGATGGTACCATTGTACTCCAGCCTGGGCAACAGAGCAAGACCCTGCCTCAAAAAAAAAAAAAAAAAAAGATACCAACACAATCATATGTAATTTATGTTTCTGATGAATCACCCAAGCCTCCTGCGCCATTAGCAA
The DNA here is from genome assembly GCF_009828535.3 of Hylobates moloch. NCBI lineage: Eukaryota > Metazoa > Chordata > Mammalia > Primates > Hylobatidae > Hylobates > Hylobates moloch. Next base: position 89,039,351 of record NW_026652283.1, on the reverse strand, counting down.
CAAGAAGCCCACTATCTTTCTTCTGAGCCGATCACACTCCACTCCAAAATTGTCCAAGCACTCTGGGAACTGAGTAAGACTCTACTGCATTACCTTATGACCACATTTAGACCTCAGACTGCCATCGTTTCCCCCTCCCCGATTCCTATGCTCCCCAGTAAGGATGCTAACCAGCCATTGCTAGTGGATCTGCCAATCAAAAGGAAAATGCCTAACATCAACTATATTTAAAATTACATTTCTTCTTTGGAAATAAAACATGCAGCATAATGCTTGAAAAAAAGTACACAATAAATGTTGGCTGTTCTTATTAGTATTTGAAAGGCGTGTCATCAGCCAACTCCTAAAATTATCCCATGAAAATTCACTAAAGAATGGGTTGTTAAAAGTAGTTCCAACTTTAAAAACACACACTCTTAGCTCTTTCTCTCATCCTGGAACAAGTATGCATTTGCTGCTTTCAAGAGAAAGACACTTGAGAAAGAAAGGAAATAAAACAAGTCCCATTGGTGATTTTGCTTTATTGAAAAATCATCCATTTTTACTGAAGTGTAGGCAGAGTGGCCCAGAAGACTCATCTGCTTCATTCATCCCGTTTTTACTGGCTGCTGCTTCTGAGGACCCTGACTTGGGTAGCTGGGCTTTCCCTGGTGCCAAGTCCTTTTCTGTCTGAAGGAAGCCATGCCTCAGAGTCAGGGTCACAGGGAAAGGAGGTGAGATCTACCAGATGTCTGGAAAGGAGGAAGGGGATGAATGGGGAAGGTGCTCACAATCCATTTCAACATTTAGAAGGGTTAAAGACTATCAGCCAAGTCAGCTGGTTCCCTGTGGAAACTTGTACATCTCTGAAGGCAAAATCAATGTACTGGATGGAGGAGAAGACAGTGCTTACATTTACCTTCCTTCAGATTCAATTCCATTTAGTTTGTACTCCTAAAAGGTATTCGCATATATAATTATAGTCATGTGCTGCATAATAAGGTTTTGGTCAATGGCGAATCACATATACAACAGTGGTGGTCTCATAAGATTATAATGCTTTATTTTTACTGTACCTTTTCTATGTTTAGATACACAAATAATTACCATTGTGTTACAATTGCCTGCAGTATTCAGTACAGTATTCAGTACAGTGCTGTAGCCTAGGAGCAATTGGCTAGGTGTGTAGTAGGTTATACCATCTAGGTTTGCATAAGTACACTCTATGATGTTCACACAATTTTGTATTTCTAATAATATAGCCTCATTATTTAGCAAAGCATGACTAGGTTTAGGTTAAAGGACTTTGTAATTTCCCCCTTCCATTCAAAGAGAAGAAAAAATTCTTGGCTGTCAAGTAAGAGGCACCTGGCCTGGAGGAGGGGTGGGTGTGACTGATGACTTTGGAATTCAGGAGAGCTCTCACTGCCCCTTGAGGAGTTGTGTGTTTGGTTTGGCCTAACAGGTATATTTGCTAGTAATGGATTTTTCAGTCCTCCTGTTTTGTGATGAAAGAAACAGCGTAATAAATTCTTACAGGTAAATATTCATGATCACTGAGTATTTCAGGAAATAGCTGATGATAAGAATTTTCCAATACTCCAGACCAAGGGTGACACTGAGAAATTTGGACTACTCAAGCTGTAGTAACCATCATCAGTTGGCATGGCCCTAGTCATGAAGTTGATATCAAGTTAGGTGATGCCAACTCCTGCAGAGTCAACTGTGCTTTTGAGGTGCTGTAATGAACGCTGTTCCCAGAAATCAGGAATTGTTATTGGAGAATTTTTTTTTTAAGTAGAAATGGGGTCTTGCTATGTTGCCCAGACTGGTCTCAAACTCCTGGCCTCAAGTGTTCCTCCTGCCTTGGCCTCCCACAGGGCTGGGATTACAGACATGAGCCATTGTGCCCAGCCTGAAGTATTTTTTGATAAAAATTGAAACAACAAGAAATAACAATTTTTAAAATGCAGGCTGGGTGTGGTGGCTCACGCCTGTAATCCCAGCACTTTGGGAGGCCAAGATGGGAGGATCGCTTGAGGCCAGGAGTTTGAGGCCAGCCTGGTCAATATGGTGAGATCCCATCTCTATGAATAAAATTATATATATATGCATGCTTGTTTCACTTTAAAAGTTGAAGACTCTCTCCCTTTGGGCTCCCATAAAACCTATGCATGTATCTGTCTGATGACTTTTCACACTTTCCATCTTTTCTGTTCACTCATCCATCTCCCATTAGGCTGGCACTATTGACATTTGGATTAGGTAATTATCTGTGTGGGGGCTGTCCTGTGCACAGGATACTTGGCAGCATCCCTGGTCTCTACCCACTAGCTGCCAGCAGCAGCACCCTCCCAGTATGACAGTCAAAAATATCTCTAGACATTGTCAAATGTTAGGGGTTTCGGGCAGGGCAAAATCACCCCCAGACTGGGAACGAGATATATAAATACCTGCAGAACAGGGTTTACCACCTTTTATTTCTGTAGCCTAGCCCCAGTCCACCACCCAGAGCCTGACACAGAGGAAGCACTTAGTGAATGTTTAGCTGATGTATGACTACACCAGAGGAATGAAGCCCCTTTTAAAAAGAACTGCTTGACTTCTCATGCACAGGGTCTCTTGTTCTTTCAATGTGTCTCTAACATAGCTGAGTCCTGAAATGGCCCTGATCCTGGGCACACAGAATTGAAAAGGTTAAAGACACGGTTCACTAGCAAACAAATGTATTTTTTACAAAGTATGGTATCAAAAAAACAGTGTGTGAAATATCTGGTTTAAATGACAATGGTCAGTTCTCATAGCACACTTAAAACAAAGATATCCTGCCCTTTTATTTTTACCTCCAAGGAGCATGTTGAAAAGAATGCAATGGCCTTATTGGAGTTTTCATCTTGTAAGATCCTTTAATTGTAAGTTATGTTTTTTTTTTCCTTTGGGTTCATTAACAGTTTCTATTTAAAATACATCCACTGACAGACTGAAGATGTCAGAAGCCCCAGCAGGGACCATGGCTGGAAGGCCCAGTCTGTAGGTGACTGCTCCCCTCTTCTGTACCTCTCATGCCTCTCCTGTTCCCAAAGAGTTAACTGCCTTCTTCCTCCTCCTTCCCTTCCCCCATCCTTCGGCTTTTTAAATTTCACCTCAGAAGAAACCCCATCTATATTCTTTTGAATTTGTGGGCTTTTGAGTCAGGGAAGGGATGACTCTTCTTCATCTCTTTAATTCAACAGATCACAGAGCCTTGGGCACGTTGCCTGGCTCTGCTGCTCCCGGATGGAATTCAGCTGAGCAGTGGGAGAAGCCAGGGTCGTTCTTAAACTGTCCTCTGGGCGCAGCTGATCTCATTAAATCATGGCTTTTGTTGGTCTGCAGAATAAAGAACAGTCCTGCACTCCTCCACTGTTCTCCTTTGTGCTGGGGAACCTAGGGACTGTCAGAAATAGAAACGGTGACACTATTCTCACCTCCTGAACATTGGTTACCGCAGGACAGGACTCAGAGGGGAACAAAAGAACATTTGGTTGAGAATGTTCACCTTTAAAAATACTTCTGAAGACTCCCAGCTCTGCCCAGTTACACTAGGCTTTGCCTGTGTGGCTTTTGTAATGGGGAGGGAGAGAAAGGATCTCCCCAGGACCTCAGATTGGCTTTACTGTGGCATCTCTTTCCTTGAGGGACACAACAGGTCCTGAGCAAAACGGGAAAAAAGGAAAAAAAAAATACTTCTGAAGGTTTCAGAGCTACATAAGATAAAGAAACATTAGCATTTATATATCCAATCTCCTGTTTTCACAAACTGCCTTAACCCCCTTAATTAGCAGAGGGCATGGGTATTTGAGAATTATCTTGTCTCTCAGCTTTGACACTCCTCACCTGCTATCTGGCATTAGTGTTGTGAAATCAGCTCTGGTCTCCCCTAAAGGCAGAAACAAACTAGGACTAATCCCATCCTCCACAGCAGCACCCAGTGGCAGCTCAGTTCCTTGGGCTGAATGCCTTGGTCTCTAGGTATTTTAAACTCTTGCTATGAAGAGTTCCGCTGTACCTGTTGGGGTCTGGCTGGAAGAGGAGAGTTTCATGAAAGGGGCTGTTAACTCAGGTGTGGGCAAGGTTAAAGGATGCTGAGGGTGGAATAATAGCAATAAAAGGAAGCTGTTACCAGCCCTAGACAGTGGTATCTCCACTGGCCAAACCCATCCCAGACAGCCAGGAAGCCCTGGTGATGAAGTCCAAATAGGTCGGCTTCCCAGGGAACAGGGCAGGACAAAGAAGGATAGAAAATGGACCTAGAAGGTCAACAGAGAACGACTAGCATAAGCATTCTCAGACCCGTGGTGTGAACAGTAGGACTGCCATCTTGAGGATGTATGCAGGGTTGTAAGTAACCCATAATCCCCAGCCTCAGAGGGAGCGGAGGGCAAACCCAACTTCCCTTTTAGCTCCGCCCCACATTGCCCATGGAGTATACATGGGCAGCAGACACAGTAGACCTGCACTACAGGGAGCCCAGCTCTGCCACTGAATCCAGGTCCATGCAGAGGATGTTGGTCCTCTTTCTCAAAGTTCTCCTACAACCCTCACAGCACAAAAGAGCATATAGCACTAGAACTTGCGGAGATGATCGTGGTTACTCAGGTGGTTCTCTGCCCTCAGAGAGCAAGGAAAGAAATATATTGGTCCCCTAAAGTATAATTCCTGGAAGCCAAATCCAACAAGATGCTCTAAGGTCAAATAAGTCTGGGAAGCTTGCATACTCTTTCTAGGAAAATTGAGATCCACATTAGTACATTAAAGCCTCTGAGAAGACCTGCAGTAAAGAAATCTGTTTAACACTCTTTATTCTAGAGAATTTAATCACAAATAGGTGTTTCATTAAAGAAACACCTATTCTTATGCCTTGAACCACTTTGAGAAAGCCTTGTTGAACCAAGAGCCAGTGAATGCAATCATAGGCACCAATGACTAGAATTTGAAGGGGTCATAGATTACTCAGACATGGTAACCATAGTTCTCACTAAAAGTGGACCTTAACTTGCCAAGCAAGTCCAAGTGAACATTTTTCAAATGGGTTATGTTTTATAAAGCTAGAATAATATTTTCAACATATAGCATGTTACCTTTTGTTATTTCAAGCCAGCAACAGAGCCAATATCATATCCGTCTATAACCATAGTAACTCTAGTACCTTTATGTTAAAATCTGAAATGCAAAATGTTATAACATTCCAACTGAGATTATCACAGCATCATAGGGCAAAGAGGATAAAGGCAAGGGAACTAGCTTCAGCCCTTCTGAGATCACTTCTAGGCTCCACCAGTCCCCAGCTGTGAGACCTCAAAAAGTCACTAAACCTTCCTAGAACATAAAAATTCTCATCTTGAACATAGTGATTATAATAGTCTCTACCTCAAGGGTTGCTATGAGCATATATAAGTCACATAAAATCCTTGGCTTAGCCACTGGCTCAATAAATTAATGCTGTCATCATCATCATCATCATCATCCCCATCATCATCATTATCCTCCTCCAGTCCTTTAGGCACCATCACTTTCGCTGTAAATTCCTGTTCAGCCAGTATCAGTGCCAAACCACTAAATCTCTTCTGCCTCCTGGTGCCAGGAAAGTAGGCTTTTAGTGAACACAGAGTAAAACATGAACATTCTGGCCTTGTGAGGGCTTGGAGCTTTTTCATCTTGCTTTGTCTTGGCAGAAAAAAAAAAAAAAAAAGGAAGATTAGTGAATGAACACGTGGAAGATGTAAATAGCAATCGGGTTGAAGCACATCCCAGGGTGTGATGACATTGAGTTTTGCATGTTTCTGCTAAAATCAAGGTTCCAAGACCTTAGTTATGTCAAGTTATGTTTAACCATTGCCATGCTTAAATTATTTCATTTCACTTAAATAACTCCAAATGTTGTTTCATTGTGTAAAACTGTAGATTTATATTTTAAATTATCTTATTAAAATAAATTTACTTTTTTGGTGTAGATAGGGAAAAGTATTAAAAAAGTATGATAAACTTCAAACCTCTCTCTCTGTTGCTCCCCCTTTTCCCCACCCCCAATTATTTTTTTACCCACTAAAGGGAAGTTTTTCAATTTGAGAAATTTGGGGATACATTATTTGAATAATTTCTTCACTCAAATACCTTTGAAATACTTATCATTTCTTTCATTTGACAATAATCATTTCTTGCTTTAAAAACAAAAATAAATGGCTAAGATTAAATTGTGAAGATCTCTTAGAAACAGAATTTCTCTGTATGAAACAGAATTACATATTCAGCATATAATAAAGAAATATAAAACAAAAGATAAACTGAAGTGTGGCAATTCCCATCAGACATTTGATTCATGGCCCCTGTATGACTGTGAATCATTTGATGTGACATCTTCTGTACCAGTCACTGCTGAAAGCTCCCACAGCCCAGGTAATTATGCCTATGATGATGCACAAATTTGCTTTCATCAAACCTGTACCTGCCTTTGCTCCACCTTGAAATGTTTTGTAAAATTGCCAGTTTTAAAACAGATGAGTGAATCATGCCAAGGAATTGACAGAGTGGGAACATCTCAGGCTTCTTTCCCTCACCAACACAGCATCACTAAGTGTAAAAAAAAAAAAAAAAAAAAAAAAAAAAGTGCATGACTAGTGTACCTGAGCTCTTGACTCATCTTCAACTCTGCTATAGCTTTAACTCAAGTTAAGGAAACTGTTAAAGTCTTGGCCATGTGTTTCATTCAAATCAACTCTAAATTGCTGTGATTACAGGTTTAGGATTTTATATATGTTGATTAAACCTCAAGAACCTCTCTTTAAGTAATTACTTTCTTTAGATACATCTCATTTCTTGTGTTATTGGTTGCTTCATCACATTATTGATTAGGGTGAGGGCATATTTGTTTGATTCACCCTGGCCCACATCCCTTAGTCTGAATTATTTCAAGGATTTTACCTTGCTCACTTTTATGGGAATAACCTTATAAACTTGTAAGTAAAAAATGTTTCTTTTTCTGAAATTGCTTTATCAGACTTGCTCTCTTATTTTTAATAGCTCTCAACAATTGTCCTAATTGACAGATAAATAGATACATGCTTCTCTTAACATCACACTATTTTCCAAGAAATATTTTTCTACTACAAACTTCAGGTTTAATTCCCTTAACCTCATTGAAGCACGCAGAAGCTAATTAATCAGAATTCACTCAAAATGTGTAATTATTTTAAATTATTTCCCCTCTTTCTTGTTTTCTCATTTTTTTCTCAATTACTAAATGCCAACCAAAAATTGTATTGGCAAAGCTCCATCATGAGTTTTTCTCTTTGTTTTTTCTTTATAGTCATTTTTATAGTCACTAGACCAATACACAATTTGCATAGCTGATGTCATGTATTTTGTACTATTTGAACAAAAGCAACTTTAAAATGCTTTTTCTTACAGGAAAGTTTGTGGGAGAGGGAAGGTGTGGTTGACAGTGAGGGGTGTCAAGACCTCACACATTTAAGTGTGAAGAATGTTTATAAATGTTATAAAAATAACATCCCCCCTGCAATGTTAAGCCCAGTTCTCTCACTCCCTGAATTGCTGGGGTCCCCTCAAGGGACCCCAACCAGTCCCAGGTCTGCAGACATGAACTCAAATGCAGCACTCTCTCTACAGGTATACCTGGCAGCAGGCACTGTGTATGGACTGGAGAGCCAGCTGACTGAGCTGGAAGATGCCGCCCGCTGCATCCACAGCGGCACTGATGAAACCCATCTGGCGGATCTGGAGGACCAGGTGGCCACGGCTGCAGCCCAAGTCCACCATGCTGAACTCCAGGTGAGAACTCTCCTCTCTGCCCACATGGGTCCTGCAGGATGAAACGGAGCCCCATGTTCTACAAGAATCACTTTAAAGCCATTGTATCTATCAGCTCCCATCATCTCCAGCATGTTTGCATGGATACGGTCCTTCCAGATGGATTCCACCAAATTCTCCCTTTAAAAGTGTAGTCCTCTTCTCTGCCAAATTAAAGTCTTGATAATATATTGGACTGCCCGTTAAACCTTAAACCAGTTTCCTCTTTGAGAAATGTCCCGACCCATACATAGGTCTCTCTACTATACAGGTTTCCATTCTACTCCAAGACCATCCTTTTCTGACCCTTGTCACATCGTTGATAACTTATTAAGTAATATTATTAAGTAATATTCCCCATTATAGACTGAAAGCTCCATGAGAATAGAAGTATAGCTGTGTGGCTTAACATGTAACTCCAGTGCCTAGCACAATACCTGGCACAGATTTAGCACACAATAAAAATGGGGTGAACAAATGAAGGAAATTAGAAGCATAGATTTCTCAGGACAATATTTTTCATGAGGAGCAGGCAGGATTTAGATACGGCTATTGAAGAACTGATTAACATAGTCTCTATAACTTTGTGAACATGGCTGTTTGAAGTTTTCATAGATATTCCCGTAGCCTTTGACTCTGTAAATCAAAATTGACCATGGATTAAGCCACTGATTTTCAAACTAGGGTCTATAGATATATTCTTGGGACTCATGACAATTTTTTTCTTTAAAAGGGCTCCATGTGGGCCAGGCACAGTGGCTCACACCTGTAATCCCAGCACTTTGGGAGGCTGAGGTGGGTGGATCACGAGGTCAGGAGATCGAGAGCATTCTGGCTAACGCGGTGAAACCCCGTCTCTACTAAAAATACAAAAAATTAGCCGGGCATGGTGGTGGGTGCCTGTAGTCCCAGCTACTCAGGAGGCTGAGGCAGGAGAATGGCGTGAACCTGGGAGGTGGAGCTTGCAGTGAGCCAAGATCGCACCACTGCACTCCATCCATCTCAAAAAAAAAAAAAAAAAAAAAAAGGTTGTTATTCAATTTGAGAGACACTGGTTCCGCTAATTCATATAGACCCTGGTTTGCTGATTTTTTTTTTTTTTTTTTTTTTGAGAGAAATCTCATCTGTCACCCAGGCCGGTTCATTGCATAATTTGGTCACTGCAAATTCACCTCCGGTTCAAGCAATTCCTCACCTCCAAGTAACGGATTACAACCACCACACCAGTTTGTTTTGTTTTTTTTTTTTTTTTTACGGGGTTTCACCATGTTGGCCAGACAGGTCTCAAACTCCTGACCTCAGGCGATCCACCCACCTCGGCCTCCCAAAGTGCTGGGATTACAGGTGTAAGCCCCTGCGACAGATCCTGCATCTTAAAACTGAATCATTGGGAGAACTGTGGTCAATAAAACCATATCTGGATAGAGACATAAATCAAAGAAAATGACTGAAGTGAGTCTCAGTCATTTTAGAGGGTTTTTTTTTTTTCTTTTTGGCCAAGATTTAGGAGGCACCCAGAAAAGAAGAGACAGAAACCACAGTAGGATCTGTGGCTCGTACTTTTTCCAAACAGGATTTTGAGGGTTTCAATATTTAAAGGGGAAAAGTGGGCAGGAGTGGAAAGGGATGGAGGGAAAGAGGGAGGGTTTGGTGACATTCTTGTGAATCTGCCCATTGCACATGAAAAGGAGGGGTAAAGGGAATGATCAATTATGTATTCATCTTGCACTCAGTAAATCTGTGCTTTACATAAGATAAAGTAAAAGTAAACAGAGAGTAGAGGAAGCAGTCAAATATGCATTTATTTTCAGGTGGATGAGGGGACAATTTCTAGTCTCCTCTTGTCCTGTAACCCATGAAGATAAGCTATTAATTTACATTGTCAGGGTGATGGAAGCTGTGAAGACATGTGGCCTTCTATCTGTAGCTATCAGTTTAGGAACAAAAGGAAAGGCAGTTTTGGGGGGCAGCGGGGAGCGGGTTGTGACTCAGCTTCCAAACTTCTCCCTTTTGGCATAGTGAATTGGGGGTCCCGAGATTTTATTTTCATTTCACAGAGAAGATGACACTCTTAGGTGATAATTATTTTAAAAGTAAATATTTTCACTTTATTGAGTCAAAAATACAACTCCTGACATCATTAACCACTCTAGAGAATGAAAGGGCACAATTCTCCACTCTGTGGATGGGTCAATGCTGTGAACTAGAAATGAGCTCATCAGATAGATGGCCCTGTTGACTATTATCAGTAAGAATGGCTGAACAGCAATTCTCCTCAAAAAAAAATTATTTTCCATAAATTTCACCCAAGACTTAATCAATTTATTGTCAAAGTTATATAAAGTAGAATCAAATCACTTGTTTTCTGTTACATTGTGTAGCAAATACTTCTTGAATGATTTTGCAGGAAGTAATATTTATGGGTGTTTGGGAGGATTTTATTGGATAATTATTCCCTCTTTATTGGATAGTTATTCCTCCTTCCACATTTTTCTAGACTTAAATTATTGGAGCCATGTTTTATGGCAGAAAACTCTAGAGTTCCAAATGTCCATTTTCCATGTGTTTAAATGTGTGCCTATTAATTTTTCATTTATTTTTAAATATTACAATAATGTTATCAATAATCCCCAATGTTCTGTGAGCATTATTTTGTACTAGGTATTTGTCCTTAATGGTTTACCACATTATTGTATTTATTTTTTTCAGCAACCCCATAAGTGAGCTACTGCTACTATTCTCCTTTTATATCTGAGGAAATTTACCCAAGTTCAAATACCTAGAAAGTGATAAAACCAGGATTTTAATCCAAATTTTGTGACCTCATAGACCACACTCTTTTTCTTCTTTTGAGACAGAGTCTCACTCTGTCACCCAGGCTGGGATGCAATGGCACAATCTTGGCTCACTGCAATCTCCGCCTCCTGGGTTCAAGTGATTCTCTTGCCTCAGCCTCCCGAGTAGCTGGGATTACAGGCATGTACCACCACGTCCTGCTAATTTTTGTATTTTTAGTAGAGACGGGGTTTCATCACATTGGTCAGGCTGGTCTCAAACTCCTGACCTCAAGTGATCCACCAGCCTTGGCCTCCCAAAGTGCTGGGATTACAGGCGTGATCCACCGTGCCAAACAGCCCACATTCTTAACCAGTCTGTGCTCTGTGGTTTCTTGGGAAATGTGTTGGTCCTGCCCTCAGGCATACACGCACTTGCCTAGGTGTCCTTAACTTGCATGGGAGGTTGTTGACCCTGCCTTCAGCTTTGTGGATTATCTCTACTGCACCTCCAGGCATGCGGAAATTCTCCCCACCAGGCTAACTGGTGCCAGAGAATGAAGCCTCCAACTCCCTGTTGTCTGTTCTCATCCAAAATCTAGTCTCACAGAGGATTTCTTGCAGGATGATAGGAGGGTGCCCATTGAGGAGGGTACATATGCTAAATTGTGTTCTTGGTGATATTAGGACAGAGTCTAAGGATGCTATCAACTTAGAGTCTACCTTTGAGACACAGTGCTGTTATCCAGTGCTGAAAGAGACTGCAGAATGACCCTTGTGGAGCATGCTAAGGGTGCTGTCCACTGCCTCATGCAAGGTTGTCTCTATGAGGGTTCCTGGAGAAAGCTTCTCTTAACTCCTAGTGTCAGGAAAAGCTGTTCTTCTGAGTACTTGGTCTTCGATCTTGTGGACATGGAGCTCTTGGCTTTGGCTCCCAGGAAACTCAGAGCTGAACTGGTCATCCCCTTCTAGCAAATGTATAGCTCCTTGGACATGCAGTTCTAGAAGTGGGACATAATTACATAGAGAGATAAGATACAGGCAAAATCAGCCCTCAGTAGCCTCCTCTTTCTTTGTCCTTTGTCCTAAGGACTGAAACTTGAAAAATTAGCCTTTTCTTATTCCAGAACCTGATAGTCCACAAATGAAGAGGTCAGCAGCTTGCTTTCCCATTGACCTTGTCTTTCCCAGGGCCCTCTGAGCAAGGTCCTCCATCAAAACTACCTCCAGGGAAGAATGTGAGCGTCTAATCCACACCAGTTGCTTATGACTGGTAAAAGCTTAGCCTGCAACTTTTCTCAGAGGCTTGTGCAATTTATTGGTTCATAAACCAAAAGAATGTAGTTCTTAATGTGAAATTTGAAGATTAAGAACAGAAAGGCATCTGGGGACCAGGAAGGGCAGGACTCAAGTGGCGCCTACTGGGGCTGGCTACTAAGTAGCTTGTATTCTCTTACCAGCTGCCACAGACTTGGCCTTCACCTACCTCCTTCTCCTTTCCTGACCATGACTGCCACCCCTTAGGGGTAGGGGATGCATCTTCCAAATTTGCTGACCCTTCAATCTTTCTGTGTACCTCCTATAGCTCCTATCACAGTAGACGTTGTTCAAAGAAGCCCTCAGTAAATGACAGCAGAATTCAAATTTGTCTTGAGTAGCACAGAATTGTGGAGGGCTGGGAGGCAATGGAGACCTCATGTGTGGAGCACACACACACACTGGCTGGGATCTACCATCAGCTTATTGTTTGATTCCCTAACAACACTCAGAATGTACCAACTCAGCAGAATCTTGACCTCTTCCCTTGACTCTGCTAGCCTTTCCCTGCCTTTTCCAGCGTCCCCCATGCTGGATGTTGGCACATCCTCTCAGACTGTGGCAATGTGACAAGAGCATGGCCACTGACATGAATTCCATGCACTGCCCAGATTGGCTGTGAGATGATGGGTGTATCACTTATCCCTGTGAGCCAGTTTCCTTATCTGTGAAACCAAGATAATGGTACTTACTTCATAGAATTATTTTGAGACATGAATGAGTTCATTTATTTAAAACACTTAGCATGGTTCCTGGCACATAATAATGCCCTTTTCTAAGAGCAGGGACAATATCTTCATTTCTGGAGACAGGGGAGGACCAGGGTTCTCTCTGGGCAGTAAGTGGGTTCTTACTTTCCATTTCTGCATTCAGACTCTGCTGGAAGAAAATCTGAGCTCTCTCTTGACCTTCCCATGTTACAAATCAGGAAAATGATGCCCAAAGAGGGGAGAGAGTTTCTCAAGGCTTGTTGGCTTCTTAATGGAGGAGATGGACTTGAACCGAGGGCTGCTAGGCCTCCCTTCTAAAACCTGGTGCTGTGGTTTTGGATTCATGAAGTTATAGAAGAAGAAAGCAGGACATATAAATGACTATGACAGAACATATAAATCCTATGACTTCCCTGACCACTCCTCACCCCCATGCTGAGCCAGGTGGCACTGGGCCAGGGTCCCCATCATGTCCCCAGGCTTTCATTTATCCCCAGACATACTCTGACAGGATTGTTGACATGCTCTAGAGCTAACAAACTAGAAATTTAAATTTATAAAGGAAGGCCTGTGTTTTATTTTCTTGCTACACACTAGATAGAGAAGTGTTTGGTAGAAGTTGAATGAATGAATGAGCATACATCAAAGCAGATTTGTCTTTATAAATTCTTAACGCTTTTAAGAAATACTTTCCCCTTCCGTATTTTCTCCCTGCCAATCTTGTCTTTCTGTTGCTTTAAGATTTCTGATATTGAGAGCCGGATTTCAGCCCTGACCATTGCAGGATTAAACATAGCACCATGTGTGCGCTTCACAAGAAGACGGGATCAGAAGCAAAGGACCCAGGTGTGTTTGCCCCTTTCTCCCTCTGTTGGAATGTTACATGGCTTGGAAAACTTAGAAGATAAAATATCTTTGGCTCTGCAAAGGTATATTGCTCATTGTGTTCTGTTTGTAGGTACAAACCATAGATACATCAAGGCAGCAAAGGAGGAAACTGCCTGCTCCACCGGTGAAAGGTATGCTAAATTAAAACCACGAAGCTACCAAAAAATTAAGCCTGAATCATTTACTTTGGGTAACACAGAGACCTGAGTTTGAGAATTAGATCTAATGGAGCGTTCTCACACAGAATTGCTCTTGTCTGTCTGTCTTGATTTGGGTCCCCCCAGAAGCAAACCCTGGGACAAGGATTGGAGTGAAAATAGCTTGTTTGGAAGGTGCACTGCTAGAGAAGAAGACAAATGATTCAGAGAAAGAAATTAAGTCAATCAATACAGGGAACTTGAATTAGGAGTTATTTCTTTGGGCAAATAAGACTAAGTCCTCCTGGTGACCTCTGGGAGACAATGTTGGCTGCACCTCAGAGTTTTCTGCCCAAAGGGCAGGGAGATGGGATATTTGTTCTAAAACTCCCATCCATCTCTGGCTGAGAGTTATTTCTAGGGGCATTAACTCCCTGGTACTTCTGACCTGCCCCATGCATGAGCCAAGACAGAGTGGTGGTACTTGCTGTAGGATCTGTTGGAATATGCTGAAATGGTGACTGTCAAAGAGAAGTGAACAGAACACCAAAAGTATCTTCCACAGTGTCCAATCTAGAAAGGATTCTGGCAATGCCAATCAGGTCGCCTTTATCTAATGGACATTTTCAACAAATGCCCTGGGTTCAGAAGCCACAAAAGGGTGATGCCAAACTAGAAATTTAGATTTACAAATCAGAGGAGTAGAAAGTCCAAAAATGTGCATTTGGGCCTTGGTTCTGCTATTGATCATTTAACAAACATTTATTGAATGTTTATAATCTACAAAACTGTATGCAGTCAAAATTTATCACAGATTCACAGTCCTTTATTTGAAACCCTTGGGTCCATATGTGCTTCATAATTTGTTGGGCATTAGAAAGGTAATATAGCATATGTGCTATATATTTCTTAACACCCCCCATGGCATCTAGGCAGCATCTGAAAATCAAACACATTAATATCCTTACAGCAGAGCACAAGAACATTTGCACTCCATGAGATGGACAACAACATTAAATGGCCTCATGTCAGTTCAGGTCAGGTTTTATAATCAGTTTCTTTTGGCTCCAAAGTTGTAAAAATTTGCAAGTTTTAGAACCTTTTCTATTTCAGGACTGCCCATATGTATTTATGAACTGTACTGGGTTATCTCTAAGTTATCGTTCCACAGAAAGCTATCAATGATGCCCTGACTTATTTGTCCATCATAAAAATAAACACAAAACAAAAAGATCCCATAGTCAATCAAGCACAGTACAGGAATGAGATTCCAAGTCTAGAACAAAAGTCTGAGTAATCTGACCACCTTGTTTTTTCCTTAACAATCAGTCCATCTTCTGGGTAACATTTTTTCCCATTTCTTTTTAGCTGAAAAAATTGAGACATCTTCAGTGACTACCATTAAAACATTTAACCACAACTTCATTCTCCAAGGCTCCTCAACAAACAGGACTAAGGAAAGGAAAGGCACCACCAAGGATTTGATGGTAAATGTCATCTCTGTCTTAATGTTCAACGCTTTCACTGTTGATGGTACCTCCATTCTGCAGCCTTTCCTTCTGTAGCTCCCACATCAGAACCCCCAAAAAGTATCCTTCCTCCATGGTCTTATGGTCTTATGGTCTGTTGGATTTGACTGGATGGTGGATTTAGCAGTAAACCAAGAGCAGAGTGCTTGCTTGAATAAGGCCATGAAGCACACACACACCACTGGTCACCCTCCTCAAATGTTACTCTAGAAATCACTATTACTAATAACTTTCTAGGCAAGTATAGAGGAAATAAGTCGTAACATGGTAAGTGTACTGGAAATTGCGCTTGGACATACCAAAATGTAGCTTAACCCAAAGCATCCGGCTTACACCCAGAAGATTTCATCATGACCTAATCACTTTGAGCCAACTCTAGCCCCAAACCTTGCTAAAAATATTATCAACTATCTTAAACCATTTACCTTAGACAAAAGTATAGGCGATAGAAATTTTTACCCTGGCACAATAGACATAGTACAGTAAAGGAAAGATGAAAGAACTGTGTCAAGCACTAAAAAGCAAAGACAAGCCCTTATACCTTCTGCATAATGTATTAACTAGAAATAACTATACACAGAGAACTTTAGCCAAGTCCCCCAAAACCAGACGAACTACCCAAGAACAGCTGAAAGAACACATTCACCTATGTGGCAAAATAGTGGGAAGATTCATGAGTAGCGGTGACAAGCCTACCAAGCCTGTTGATAGCTGGTTGTCCAAGACAGAATCTTAGTTCAGCTTTAAACTTACCCACAGAATTACTTAATCTCCCTGTCAGTTTAACTGTTAGTCTAAAGAGGGACAGCCCTTTAGACCCTTGGAAACAACCTTCCTACAGAGAGTAAAAAATATTACCACCATAGTTGGCCCAAAACAGCCACCAATTAAGAAAGCGTTTAAGCTCAACATCTAACTATCTTAAATTCCAATCACTCTACTGAACTCATAACATCACACTGGACTAATCTATTAACAGAAGCAATAATGTTAATATAGGTAACATGAAGACATTCTCTATTGCATAAGCTTACATCAGACCAGAATAACCCACTGACAGTTAACAGCCTAATATTAATAACTGATATAATAAGCACCCTATTATTTACACTGTTAACCCAACACAGGTATGCTCTAAGGAGAGATTACAAAAAGTAAAAGGAACTCGGCAAATCTTTCCCCGCTTGTTTACCAAAAACATCACCTCTAGCATTACCAGTATTAGAATCACTGCCTGCCCAGTGACATATGTTCAACAGCCACGGTATCCTGACCGTGCAAAGATAGCATAATCACTTGTTCCTTAAATAGGGACTTGTATGAATGGTCATATGAAGGTTCAGCTGTCTCTTACTTTTAATCAGTGAAATTGACCTATTCGTGAAGAGGCGGATATAAACAAATAAGACGAGAAAACCCTATGGAGCTTTAATTCATTAATGCAAATAAAAACTCAAACAAGCCTACAAGCCCTAGCCTACTATCCCTGCATTAAAAATTTTGGTAGGGGTGAACTTGGAGCATAATTCAACCTCCAAACAACCTAAACTAAGACCGCACTAGTCTTAGTGAGTTAATACACATTGACCCAATAATTTGATCAATGGAATAAATTACCTTAGGGATAACAGCGCAATCCCATTCTAGAATCCATATTGACAACAGAGTTTACAACTTCGATGTTGGATCAGGACATCCTAACGGTGTAGCTGCTATTAAGGGTTCGTTTAGCAGTAGGGACAGGGTTCTAAAACTAAGTGAGTAACATCCTACCTGCTATATACCTCTTTAATACGTGGGTATATTCTCCCAACTGTATCTCTAGCTCCTTGTAGGAAGCAGGTTTGATATAAGAGAAATAAAAATATGTAAATGGAAGATTAAGGTCTGGTTGAGGTGTAACAATTCTTATTCTGTTTTCAGTCCATATTCACTCTTCCTTAAATTTTTCATTAGCCATTAATGCTGTGTTCCTGAAAAAAGTCAGCAGCTACTCCTAAATGTAGCAAAGGAAGAGACAGTAAATAATTTGCATGAACTCTAGAAATTATACAGAAAGGACTGTTGGCTCTTTTGCTTAAAAACTGTCAATTGAGAAAAATAACGAGACAAGTCTCTATCATTTTATGAGGTTTATTTGCCAAAGTTAAGGATGTGCATGCAGGAGACAGTCAATGTCTTTCTACAAAGATGATTTTGAGGGCTCGAAATTTAAAATGGAAAGGGCAGGCTATTAAGAAGTAAGAGGGGGGTAGGGAAAAACAGTCATTCATGCCTTTGTCCGGCTCAGCGAATCTGCATTTTTTTTTTTACATCAGATGACATAGACAAATGGGGCAGAGGAAAAATGCAGGGAATCTGCATTTTTATAGCAGATAATATAGAAAAAATGGGGCAGGGGAAGAATCAGATATGCATTTGTGTCTGATGGGCGGGGTGACTGCACCTGTAAAGATAAGCTATCAATTTGCATTGCTATGGTGAAATATTTTTTCTTTTTTTAAAAAAATTATTATTATACTTTAAGTTTTAGGGTACATGTGCACAATATGCAGGTTTGTTACATATGTATCCATGTGCCATGTTGGTGTGCTCCACCCATTAACTCGTCATTTAGCATTAGGTATATCTCCTAATGCTCTCCCTCCCCACTCCTCCCCACCCCACAACAGTCCCCGGAGCGTGATGTTCCCCTTCCTGTGTCCATGTGTTCTCATTGTTCAATTCCCACCTATGAGTGAGAACATGCAGTGTTTGGTTCTCCCATTCTGTAGGTTGCCTGTTCACTCTGATGGTGGTTTCTTTTGCTGTGCAGAAGCTCTTTAGTTTAATTAGATCCCATTTGTCAATTTTGGCTTTTGTTGCCATTGCTTTTGGTGTTTTAGACATGAAGTCCTTGCGATAGTTTACTGGGAATGATGGTTTCCACTTTCATACATGTCCCTACAAAGGACATGAACTCATCATTTTTTATGGCTGCATAGTATTCCATGGTGTATATGTACCACATTTTCTTAATCCAGTCTATCCTTGTTGGACATTTGGGTTGGTTCCAAGTCTTTGCTATTGTGAATAGTGCCGCAATAAACATAAGTGTGCGTGCGTCTTTATAGCAGCATGATTTATAGTCCTTTGGGTATATACCCAGTAATGGGATGGCTGGGTCAAATGGTACTTCTAGTTCTAGATCCCTGAGGAATTGCCACACTGACTTCCACAATGGTTGAACTAGTTTACAGTCCCACCAACAGTGTAAAACTGTTCCTATTTCTCCACATCCTCTCCAGCACCTGTTGTTTCCTGACTTTTTAATGATCAACATTCTAACTGGTGTGAGATGGTATCTCATTGTGGTTTTGATTTGCATTTCTCTGATGGCCAGTGATGATGAGCATTTTTGCATGTTTTTTGGCTGCATAAATGTCTTCTTTTGAGAAGTGTCTGTTCATGTCCTTTGCCCACTTTTTGATGGGGTTGTTTTTTTCTTGTAAATTTGTTTGAGTTCATTGTAGATTCTGGATATTAGCCTTTTGTCAGATGAGTAGGTTGCAAAAAATTTCTCCCATTCTGTGTGTTGCCTGTTCACTCTGGTGGTGGTTTCTTTTGCTGTGCAGAAGCTCTTTAGTTTAATTAGATCCAATTTGTCAATTTTGGCTTTTGTTGCCATTACTTTTGGTGTTTTAGACATGAAGCCCTTGCCCACGCCTATGTCCTGAATGGTATTGCCTAGGTTTTCTTCTAGGGTTTTTATGGTTTCAGGTCTAACATTTAAGTCTTTAATCCATCTTGAATTAATTTTTGTATAAGGTGTAAGGAAGGGATCCAGTTTCAGCTTTCTACATATGGCTAGCCAGTTTTCCCAGCAACATTTATTAAATAGGGAATCTTTTTCCCGTTGCTTGTTTTTATCAGGTTTGTCAAAGATGAGATAGTTGTAGATATGCGGCATTATTTCTGAGGGCTCTGTTCTGTTCCATTGATCTATGTCTCTGTTGTGGTACCAGTACCATGCTGTTTTGGTTACTGTAGCCTTGTAGTATAGTTTGAAGTCAGGTAGTGTGATGCCTCCAGCTTTGTTCTTTTGGCTTAGGATTGACTTGGCAATGCAGGTTCTTTTTTGGTTCCATATGAACTTTAAAGTAGTTTTTTCCAATTCTGTGAAGAAAGTCATTGGTAGCTTGATGGGGATGGCATTGAATCTATAAATTACCTTGGGCAGTATGGCCATTTTCACGATATTGATTCTTCCAAACCATGAGCATGGAATGTTCTTCCATTTCTTTGTATCCTCTTTTATTTCATTGAGCAGTGGTTTGTAGTTCTCCATGAAGAGGTCCTTCACATCCCTTGTAAGTTGGATTCCTAGGTATTTTTATTCTCTTTGAAGCAATTGTGAATGGGAGTTCACTCATGATTTGGCTCTCTGTTTGGCTGTTATTGGTGTACAAGAATGCTTGTGATTTTTGTACATTGATTTTGTATCCTGAGACTTTGCTGAAGTTGCTTATCAGCTTAAGGAGATTTTGGGCTGAGACAATGAGGTTTTCTAGATATACAATCATATCATCTGCAAACAGGGACAATTTGACTTCCTCTTTTCCTAATTGAATACCCTTTATTTCCTTCTCCTGCCTGATTGCCCTGGCCAGAACTTCCAACAATACGTTGAATAGGAGTGGTGAGAGAGGGCATCCCTGTCTTGTGCCAGTTTTCAAAGGGAATGCTTCCAGTTTTTGCCCATTCAGTATGATATTGGCTGTGGGTTTGTCATAGATAGCTCTTATTATATTGAGATATGTCCCATCAATACCTAATTTATTGAGAGTTTTTAGCATGAAGGGTTGTTGAATTTTGTCAAAGGCCTTTTCTGCAGCTATTGAGATAATCATGTGGTTTTTGTCTTTGGTTCTGTTTATATGCTGGATTACATTTATTGATTTGCGTATGTTGAACCAGCCTTGCATCCCAGGGATGAAGCCCACTTGATCATGGTGGATAAGCTTTTTGATGTGCTGCTGGATTTGGTTTGCCAGTATTTTATTGAGGATTTTTGCATCAATGTTCATCAAGGATATTGGTCTAAAATTCTCTTTTTTGGTTGTGTCTCTGCCAGGCTTTGGTATCAGGATGATGCTGGCCTCATAAAATGAGTTAGGGAGGATTCCCTATTTTTCTATTGATTGGAATAGTTTCAAAAGGAATGGTACCAGCTCCTCCTTGTACCTCTGGTAGAATTTGACTGTGAATCCATCTGGTCCTGGCGTTTTTTTTGTTGATAAGCTATTGATTATTGCCTCAATTTCAGAGCCTGTTATTGGTCTATTCAGGATTCAGCTTCTTCCTGGTTTAGTCTTGGGAGGGTGTATTTGTCAAGGAATTTATCCATTTCTTCTAGATTTTCTAGTTTATTTGCATAGAGGTGTTTATAGTATTCTCTGATGGTAGATTGTATTTCTGTGGGATCAGTGGTGATATCCCCTTTATCATTTTTTATTGTGTCTATTTGATTCTTCTCTCTTTTCTTCATTAGTCTTGCTAGTGGTCTATCAATTTTGTTGATCTTTTCAAAAAACCACCTCCTGGATTCATTAATTTTTGAAGGGTTTTTTGTGTCTCTATTTCCTTCAGTTCTGCTCAGATTTTAGTTATTTCTTGCCTTCTGCTAGCTTTTGAATGTGTTTGCTCTTGCTTTTCTAGTTCTTTTAATTGTGATGTTAGGGTGTCAATTTTGGATCTTTCCTGCTTTCTCTTGTGGGCATTTAGTGCTATAAATTTCCCTCTACACACTGCTTTGAATGTGTCCCAGAGATTCTGGTATGTTGTGTCTTTGTTCTCCTTGGTTTCAAAGAACATCTTTATTTCTGCCTTCATTTCATTATTTACCCAGTAGTCATTCAGGAGCAGGTTGTTCAGTTTCCATGTAGTTGAGCAGTTTTGAGTGAGTTTCTTAATCCTGAGTTCTAGTTTGATTGCACTGTGGTCTGAGAGACAGTTTGTTATAATTTCTGTTCTTTTACATTTGCTGAGGAGAGCTTTACTTCCAACTATGTGGTCAATTTTGGAATAGGTGTGGTGTGGTGCTGAAAAAAATGTATACTTATTCTGTTGATTTGGGGTGGTGAATTCTGTAGATGTCTATTAGGTCCACTTGGTGCAGAGCTGAGTTCAATTCCTGCGCGTCCTTGTTAACTTTCTGTCTTGTTGATCTGTCTAATGTTGACAGTGAGGTGTTAAAATCTCCCATTATTATTGTGTGGGAGTTTAAGTCTCTTTGTAGGTCACTCAGGACTTGCTTTATGAATCTGGGTGCTCCTGTGTTGGGTGCATACATATTTAGGATAGTTAGCTCTTCTTGTTGTATTGATCCCTTTACCATTATGTAATGGCCTTCTTTGTCTCTTTTGATCTTTGTTGGCTTAAAGTCTATTTTATCAGAGACTAGGATTGCAACCCCTGCCTTTTTTTGTTTTCCATTTGCTTGGTAGATCTTCCTCCATCCCTTTATTTTGAGTCTATGTGTGTCTCTGCATGTGAGAAGGGTTTCCTGAATACAGCACACTGATGGGTCTTGACTCCTTATCCAATTTGCCAGTCTGTGTCTTTTAATTGGAGCATTTAGCCCATTTACATTTAAAGTTAATATTGTTATGTGTGAATTTGATCCTGTCATTGTGATGTTAGTTGGTTATTTTGCTCGTTAGTTGATGCAGTTTCTTCCTAGCCTCGATGGTCTTTACAATTTAGCATGTTTTTGCAGTGGCTGGTACTGGTTGTTCCTTTCCATGTTTAG
>NW_026652283.1:88985326-89007382 GCF_009828535.3 Hylobates moloch | reverse complement strand
TCCTAGTCTCTGATAAAACAGACTTTAAACCAACAAAGATCAAAAGAAACAAGGCCATTACATAATGGTAAAGGGATCAATTCAACAAGAAGAGCTAACTATCCTAAATATATATGCAGCCAATACAGGAGCACCGAGATTCATAAAGCAAGTCCTTAGTGACCTACAGAGAGACTTAGACAGACACCCAGACAATAATAATGGGAGACTTTAACACCCCACTGTCAACATTAGACAGATCAACAAGACAGAAAGTTAACAAGGATACCCAGGAATTGAACTCAGCTCTGCACCAAGCAGACCTAATAGACATCTACAGAACTCTCCACCCCAAATCAACAGAATATATATTCTTTTCAGCACACCACACCTATTCCAAAATTGACCACATAGTTGGAAGTAAAGCTCTCCTCAGCAAATGTAAAAGAACAGAAATTATAAGAAACTGTCTCTCAGACCACAGTGCAATCAAACTAGAACTCAGGATTAAGAAACTCACTCAAAACTGCACAACTACATGGAAACTGAACAACCTGCTTCTGAATGACTACTGGGTAAATAATGAAATGAAGGCAGAAATAAAGATGTTCTTTGAAACCAACGAGAACAAAGACACAACATACCAGAATCTCTGGGACACATTCAAAGCAGTATGTAGAGGGAAATTTATAGCACTAAATGCCCACAAGAGAAAGCAGGAAAGATCTAAAATTGACACCCTAACATCACAATTAAAAGAACTAGAAAAGCAAGAGCAAACACATTCAAAAGCTAGCAGAAGGCAAGAAATAACTAAAATCAGAGCAGAACTGAAGGAAATAGAGACACAAAAAACCCTTCAAAAAATTAATAAATCCAGGAGCTGGCTTTTTGAAAAGATCAACAAAACTGATAGACCACTAGCAAGACTAATAAAGAAGAAAAGAGAGAAGAATCAAATAGACACAATAAAAAAATGATAAGGGGGATATCACCACTGATCCCACAGAAATACAATCTACCATCAGAGAATACTATAAACACCTCTATGCAAATAAACTAGAAAATCTAGAAGAAATGGATAAATTCCTCGACACATACATCCTCCCAAGACTAAACCAGGAAGAATTTGAATCTCTGAATAGACCAATAACAGGCTCTGAAATTGAGGCAATAATTAATAACTTACCAACCAAAAAATGTCCAGGACCAGATGGATTCATGGCCGAATTCCACCAGAGGTACAAGGAGGAACTGGTATCATTCCTTCTGATACTATTCCAATCAATAGAAAAAGAGGAAATCCTCCCTAACTCATTTTATGAGGCCAGCATCATCCTGATACCAAAGCCTGGCAGAGACACAACCAAAAAAGAGAATTTTAGACCAATATCCTTGATGAACATTCATGCAAAAATCCTCAATAAAATACCGGCAAACCAAATCCAGCAGCACATCAAAAAGCTTATCCACCACGATCAAGTGGGCTTCATCCCTGAGATGCAAGGCTGGTTCAACATACGCAAATCAATAAATGTAATCCAGCACATAAACAGAACCAAAGACAAAAGCCACATGATTATCTCAATAGATGCAGAAAAGGCCTTTGACAAAATTCAACAACCCTTCATGCTAAAAACTCTCAATAAATTAGGTATTGATGGGACATATCTCAAAATAATAAGAGCTATCTATGACAAACCCACAGCCAATATCATACTGAATGGGCAAAAACTGGAAGCATTCCCTCTGAAAACTGGCACAAGACAGGGATGCCCTCTCTCACCGCTCCTATTCAACATAGTGCTGGAAGTTCTGGCCAGAGCAATCAGGCAGGAGAAGGAAATAAAGGGTATTCAATTAGGAAAAGAGGAAGTCAAATTGTCCCTGTTTGCAGATGACATGATTATATATCTAGAAAACCCCATTGTCTCAGCCCAAAATCTCCTCAAGCTGATAAGCAACTTCAGCAAAGTCTCAGGATACAAAATCAATGTACAAACATCACAAGCATTCTTTTTTATTTTTTTATTTCTTTTTATTTTTTTTGAGATGGAGTCTTGCTCTGTCGCCCAGGCTGGAGTGCAGTGGTGCAATCTCGGCTCACTGCAAGCTCTGCCTCCCGGGTTCACGCCATTCTCCTGCCTCAGCCTCTCTGAGTAGCTGGGACTACAGGCGCCCGCCACCACACCCGGCTAATTTTTTGTATTTTTAGTAGAGATGGGGTTTCACCGTGGTCTGGATCTCCTGACCTCGTGATCCGCCCGCCTCAGCCTCCCAAAGTGCTGGGATTACAAGCATGAGCCACCGCGCCCGGCCCACAAGCATTCTTATACACCAATAAAAGACAAACAGAGAGCCAAATCATGAGTGAACTCCCATTCACAATTGCTTCAAAGAGAATAAAATACCTAGGAATCCAACTTACAAGGGATGTGAAGGACCCTTGTACTACAAGAACTACAAACCACTGCTCAATGAAATAAAAGAGGATACAAAGAAATAGAAGAACATTCCATGCTCGTCGGTAGGAAGAATCAATATCGTGAAAATGGCCATACTGTCCAAGGTAATTTATAGATTCAATGCCATCCCCATCAAGCTACCAATGACTTTCTTCACAGAATTGGAAAAAACTACTTTAAAGTTCATATGGAACCAAAAAAGAGCCCACATCACCAAGTCAATCCTAAGCCAAAAGAACAAAGCTGGAGGCATCACGCTACCTGACTTCAAACTATACTACAAGGCTACAGTAACCAAAACAGCATGGTACTGGTACCAAAACAGAGATATAGACCAATGGAACAGAAAAGAGCCCTCAGAAATAATGCCGCATATCTACAACTATCTCATCTTTGACAAACCTGACAAAAACAAGCAATGGGGAAAGGATTCCCTATTTAATAAATGGTGCTGGGAAAACTGGCTAGCCATATGTAGAAAGCTGAAACTGGATCCCTTCCTTACACCTTATACAAAAATTAATTCAAGATGGATTAAAGACTTAAATGTTAGACCTGAAACCATGAAAACCCTAGAAGAAAACCTAGGTAATACCATTCACAACACAGGCATGGGCAAGGACTTCATGTCTAAGACACCAAAAGCAATGGCAACAAAAGCCAAAATTGACAAATGGGATCTAATTAAACTAAAGAGCTTCTGCACAGCAAAAGAAACTACCGTCAGAGTGAGCAGGCAACCTACAAAATGGGAGAAAATTTTTGCAACCTACTCATCTGACAAAGGGCTAATGTCGAGAAGCTACAATGAACTCAAACAAATTTACAAGAAAAAAACAAACAACCCCATCAACAAGTGGGTGAAGGACATGAACAGACACTTCTCGAAAGAAGACATTTATGCAGCCAACAGACACATGAAAAAATGCTCATCATCACTGGCATCAGAGAAATGCAAATCTAAACCACAATGAGATACTATTTCACACCAGTTAGAATGTTGATCATTAAAAAGTCAGGAAACAACAGGTGCTGGAGAGGATGTGGAGAAACAGGAACACTTTTACACTGTTGGTGGGACTGCAAACTAGTTCAACCATTGTGGAAGACAGTGTGGCGATTCCTCAGGGATCTAGAACTAGAAAAACCAATTGACCCAGCAATCCCATTACTGGGTATATACCCAAAGGATTATAAATCATGCTGCTATAAAGACACATGCACACGTATGTTTACAGTGGTACTATTCACAATAGCAAAGACTTGGAACCAACCTAAATGTCCAACAACAATAGACTGGATTAAGAAAATGTGGTATATATACACCATGGAATACTATGCAGCCATAAAAAATGATGAGTTCATGTCCTTTGTAGGGACATGGATGAAACTGGAAACCATCATTCTCAGTAAACTATCGCAAGGACAGAAAACCATACACCGCATGTGCTCACTCATAGGTGGGAATTGAACAATGAGAACACATGGACACAGGAAGGGGAACATCACACTCTGGGGACTGTTGTGGGGTGGGGGGAGGGATAGCATTAGGAGATATGCCTAATGCTAAATGACAAGTTAATGGGTGCAGCACACCAACATGGCACATGTATACATATGTAACAAACCTGCATGTTGTGCACATGTACCCTAAAACTTAAAGTATAATAATAATAAAATTTAAAAAAAAACAAAGCAAAGATAATTTCAAAAAAAACCAGAAACCCTACTTAGAAGTTAAAAAGCACTTGAACTCATATACACAACTGTCCATACACATTCACATGCACACACACGCACTTCAAAATAACTACTGAATTAGAAAAATCCACAGGGCACTTACAAAATGAAAACATTACATATATCAAAGCAAAAAGGTACATATAAAACTATACTGCATCAAATTGATAGTATTAAATATTTTGTTCCTTGTTAAAGAAGAAGCAAAACAAATTAACTAGACATTTAATTCCAGACATCAAAAATAAACTGAAAAAACATTTAATTAAGACGAGAAATTATAGAAATGATCTCTCTACAGCTACATCTAGGAGTTGATTATTTGAAAAAAAAAAAAAGATGTTTTGTAAGTCACATAAAGAAAAAAACTGAAAACAAAAGATTATATAAAAGGATGTCAATTTTTTATATATACAATGTGATGTAAAACTATTCTCATAAATTTAGAATCAATACTAGTCAAATCAGAATCAAATCAGAAAAACAGCAAAAACTAACTTAAGAAATAAAAAGAAACTTAAAATTTATTAAACCTTTCAAAAAGATTCTGTGCCAAATGATTTTGCTGATTTTTTTTTAAGGAACAATTCCCATACCATATAAAATATTCCAGGTCATCAAAATATTGAAAACTAAAAGATTCATGTTGTGAAGCTATCATAACCCCAATCGTGAAAGCCTGATCCATAGCTGGTAAGCATGTATACATGTTCTGTGCCCATCACACACAGGCACGTACAGACAAACGAAAATCGTTACACCAGTTGTACTTCTTCAGAGATGAAGAATATGAAATAAAATATTAGCCAATTAAAGAGAAGTGCATTCAGTAATAAATGACAGTAGGCCAAGCAAGGTGGCTCACATCTGTAATTCCAGCACTTTGGGAGACCAAAGTGGGAGGATCACTTGAGGCCAGGAGTTCAAGACCAGCCTGGGCAACATAGTGAGACCTGTCTTTACAAAAAATAAAAAGTTAGCCAGTCATGGTGGCATGTGCCTATAGTCCCAGCTACTGGAGAGGCTAACGGGGGGATCCCCTGAGCCCAGAAGTTTGAGGTTGCGGTGAGCTATGATCGCACCACTGCACTCCAGCCTGAGCAACAGAGTGAGACCCTGTCTCTAAGAATGAATGAAAAAATAAATAACAGGTAGGTTTTGTGGGAATGCAAGGATAGCTTAAATACTGTGATATCAATCCCATTTATGCTGGAGGTTGCAGTTTTTTGAATTTTTGCATGAGTGAAAAATCACCCTGGTGATGACCTTAAGCAGTAGGATAAAATAACTCCCACATGCTTAGCATTCCAATAATGGAACACTAGGCATAAGTGGATTTTAATAAATCAATCACATCAACAGTTCAACAGGAAAAGTCATTTCTTCCCAAATTAATTTGTAGCTTAATCCAATTTTCATAAAAAACTCGGTGAAATTTTCCTTGAATTAAAGTTCATATAATAATCAGAAAGAATAGACAAAAGCATTTTGCAACATTACAGAGATTTTCCTCCCAGATTTTAAGACAAAAGCTGAAATGAAACTGATCGTTAATGAAATAAATAGCCTAGAAATAGATACAGCCACATAGGAGAATGTGTTATACTATCTTTGTAAAAGATTTAGAAACTAGTAAAGAAGGTATGGATTATTAAACAAACAAGAACACTGTGCTTGGAATACTGGACATTGGGATGGTAGTGGGAAAGAAGGCACATTCGATAATTACCTTATTCCAAATACCAAAATTAATTTCAGGTGGATTAAGAAGTATGCGTTAAAAAATGACATCAGTTTCTACATGTTGTGAAACATCTAACTGGTCAATAAGCATGAATAGCTTTTGATATAAAAAGCAGTAAACATTATTTCTCATTGCTTCTTCTCACTCTTCCCAAGTGGCTGATGAGAGTATGTTCAATGTCTCACCTCAGGAGCCTGCTCTGGAGTCAGCTGTGATGTACTGACACCATGGAATTCCACTGCCAGTGACCCACTGCCTCCGGCCGTACACGACAGTGCCTTGACCCAACAGCCATCGAGTACTGTATGTATTTCCACCTGAGGAGAAGGCCTGGGGAGGCCACAGTGCACCATTGCACAGGGCTGTCCTGATACCTCATCCAGAAAGCCGTCTCAGACTTCAGCACTGCGGTCTTGCCCACTCTCTGCCTTAGGCTCCCAGGGGAATCCAAGACAGAAAACCAAGACACTGGCTTCCAACAGCAGCGCTCCATGTTTAAGATACATATTTTCCCTGTTTGCTTTGCTACTGTATGTTGACTTTAAGATCTTTTTTTTAATACATTTGATTCAGCTAGTATTCCATGTCAACATATGTCCAAAGGAAAACTGCTGGAGGGAGGTGGAGGGAGGAAGGTGGGAATTATTATTTAATACATCATTAATGATTATTAATCTCTCACAAGCATCTTTGTCTTGCAAATCCTCAGGGAAAGGCAAGTCCCTACAGTGAGCACTAGGGACAGTCTAATTTGGGGATTGCTCAACCATCAAGACTGCTGGTCTCCCTTCAGCCACCTCCTTCCTGCTAAAAGCCTAGCCTACCACACTACCAGTCATTCCCATCGCTTTGCAATCACAAGCCACAGGATGAGAAGTTCTGACTCACTCATGCCATGCCAGGGCTATCTGAAACAATGTCTCATTAAGAATTTAGGGTTCTTCCATGGGCTTACTGATAATTTCCCAAATCTGAAGGGGAAAGGGACTTGAGAAAGACCATCATTGGCTCAACTTTAGGGCACTGTCCAGAATCAACATGATGTGGTTTAGCAATGATCCCATCTAAACAAAGGTTAGGTAAATGAATTATCATAGAGAAAAACTACATGAGAAAATTTTTGTCCTCCAAATTTACTTCCCAATAAATATTCAGCAAAGCAGTAAAATGACCTTAAAGATAAAAATGATTAGGGAATAGCCTTAGAAAATTTATAGGTATAAAAAATTCAAGGACAAACTGTGCATTTAATGGACACAAGAATTGACTCTAACTCACTACATGTCCGTGGTTTCTTTGAACCCGTATCAAATGCATGACTATTTAGAGTGTTTATAAAAGCAAATGGAACTGAACTTTCACTCAATTAATTGGGCATTAACAACCTTCTTTTATGTTTGTTCCTGATATAGTCTGAATCTTAGGAAGAAGGTAAAAGAAAGGAGGCAAGAGAATAGTTATGATGAATATGTGTTAAGTGCCTGCTCTGAAGGAGGCAATGTTCTTCTCATTTGAATCCGTATGGCAACCTTATTCAATAGGTTTTCCCATATTTCAGATTGAATAACTGAAGGCCAGAGAGATTAATTTGCCAAAGCCACACCTTTATGCTAATTATTATTGGAATGCATCACAAAAGCCTAACTCTGTTGTTTCCAACCTCTACGTTATTTTGCTGCTATGTGCATTTCCAGATCTGATTTTCTGCTGACTTGTGTGCTATGATCCACTCCTGATGGGGGTCTACGTTAATCTCCCAATACTCCTTGCTGATGCTGTGTTATGTGTCATCTAACAGAAATGACTCCTTTGAAATAAGTAAATCTTTGGCTTTTTGTTCTGTTGGTGTGATTCAGAGCAAAACAAACAAAAACAAATTTTAAAAACACAACAAAAAAGATTTGACTTCCAACTAGAACGTTTTATTTAAGAGGCATGAAAAGCAACTATTGTTGTGTTACAGTGTTAAAAATATTCAGTTTTCTTTGACAAAAATGTGTACTGTGTAAGCCTTGCAAACAAAAAACAACAAAAAAGAAGAAGCAGCAGCCTGCTGTGTGGCATCTGAACTTTTATAAAGGTTTCCTTGTGCCAAATAAGTGCAAAGATTTAATTTACTATTAAAAACCATAAGTATATGTTATAGTTCCAGAAGAATTATTTTGTCATCAAGTGATTTTGATCTTTAGTGTCAATATTTATATTTAGATTAATTTTTATAAATGAAAATATTTTAATGGTTTAAGAAAATGAGGACAACAGGATAATATCTTTGATGACTTCTGAAAGTTATGCTTCCCTTCATGTTATATGCACATTGCCAAGAATTACTGTCAGGAGAAATGATAAGTAAAAGTCATTTATGAAAATAAAGATTGTATGTGTGCAATTTTTTGGTTAAGGGAGACTAGGAGTGAGTAGGGGATAGGGAAAGAAGTCATGTGGCTAGTAAGTGGAGGGGCCAAGATTCAAAACCTTCCTTCCAGTTATACTGCTCTCCCCTCCATTGCAAGTTGTCCAGACAACAGAATTTCCCAGTGACCACCTCCACTCAAGTGGTCACCCAACTAAGACCAGCAGTTCTCAAAGGGAAGTACAGAGTGATTTTTGCCCCTCAGGGAATATTTGACAATGTCTGGAGATATTTTTGATTGTAACAACTAAGGGTGTGCTGCCACTGGCATCTAGTGGGCAGAAAATAGGGATACTGCTAAACATCCTACAATGCATAGGACAGCCCCTGTCTTAGTCCATTTTGTGTTGCTATAACAGAATAACACAGACTGGGTGATTTACAAAGAAAAAACTTTATTTCCTATAGTTCTGGAAACTGGGAAGTCTACGGTCAAAGGGCCTGCATCTAGCAAGGGCCTTCTTGCTGTGTCATCCCATGGCAGAAGGCAGAAGGGTAAGAAAGCATGCATGAGAGAGAGCAAGAGAAAGCCAAACTCACTTTTATAACAAACCCACTCTTACAATAATGAACCTACTCCTATGATAACAATGTTAATCCATTCATAAGAGCAGAGCCCTCATGACCTAAACTCTCTTAAAGTTCTCACCTTTCAATACTATTGCATTGGGGATTAAGTTTCTAACACATGAACTTTGGGAGACATTCAAACCATAGCAGCCCCCTACAACAAAGATTAGCCTGAAATGTCAATAGTGGTGAGGTTGAAAACCCTGAGTTAGACCCTAGAGGTAAACCTGGACATCAATGGAGAAGCCCCTGTCAACCTCCAGGGGGATTGTGTAGCTGAGCAGGAAGCAGTGACTCTCTCGGTCTTTTGCAGGCTCAGTGGAGGTTGTTGCATCTCTAAGGCTGGCATGCCCAGAGCACTCAAGCCAGACACTGACCCCGTCATCCCCAAATAGGAATACGAACCTTCCACTAACCTAAAATAAATGAATATATGAAAATATTAACAGAAGCCAAGAGCCTCTGCCTGGTGGCTTTATGCAGTAAAGCCAGTATCCCAACATGAGCATGCATCAGAATCATCTTTCCAAAGATTCTTGTTGAAGGAATCTCTGGAACAACAAACATTCCAGCTTGTTGAAAGACAAATTGCTGGGCTCCACCTCAATGTTTCTGGTTTTTGTTTTGTTTTGTTTTGTTTGAGATGGTGTCTCTCTCTGTCACCCAGGCTGGAGTGCAGTGGCGCAATCTCAGCTCACTGCAACCTCAGCTTCCCAGGTTCAGGCGATTCTCCTGCCTCAGCCTCCTGAGTAGCTGGGATTACAGGCGCCTACCACCACATACGGCTGATTTTTGTATTTTTAGTAGGGAAAAGGTTTCACCACGTTGGCCAGGCTGGTCTTGAACTCCTGACCTCAAGCAATCTGCCCACCTCGGCCTCCCAAAGTGCTAGGATTACAGGCATGAGCCACCGCACCCAGCCTCCACCTCAATGTTTCTCATTTGCATTTCTAACAAACTTCAGGTGATATTGATGCTGCTGATCTAGGGAACAGACTTTGAGAACCTCCGACCTAGGAGCAAGGTGGAGGGGAAACAACTTGCTTTAAGAGACTCCACCTGCACCTGGGTAACCCTAGGGAAGCTAATGCTTGGAAAAGCTAGAAAGCCAGGGAGCCGGGATTTAAAGGAAGCTCCGTCAAAACTGTAAAGCCCAACTCTTTCCCCTCCACACAAAAGTAGGGACTGTCTCTAACTGCACTGCTAGGCAAAGAGGAATCTGAGAAAGAATTTATCCTTCATGGAACAACAACCCAGCCAAACATTAGCTACTGTGCTCTCCACATAATTCAAGTAATATTCCATACATTCAACTTCCAGGATAATTAGTATTTAAAGCACATAGTGAACCACAACTAGCAATGTCATGTGACACAGGTAAAGCTATTTTCAAAGTATGGAGTCAGTTGAGAATACTCACTAAGGAAATCTCAGGCTGTAGACATTGCTGCTGAGCAGCAGCACGGAATGGAGGTGCAGAGCATGTGGGCAGCACTAACTCACATGCAGCTTGTCAGACAAAGACAGATGGCAGGGAAACAGATCTCCATCACAAGCATCAAGGACTGCTAGGGCACCAAAATTTGTGGTTCAAACAAGAAGCCCAGAAAAGCTGGGAAAACAGCCCATTTGGCAACAGGGAAAGGGAGGAAGGGCAATCTCAATCATTAGATGCCTGCCATGTGCCAGGCACTGCTGAGTCCCTATACATCAATTATATCTTTACAATCTCTGAGGAAGTTCACAGCAATCCCACTTTATACCCAAGAAAATGAGGCCCTAAGTGGAACTGGTGAATAGGACAGCATTTTCTAGAACCAAAGTTTCCCTAAACAAATAGTAAGATTGGATCACATCTGGTTGAAATGAGACTTTTCCTAACATAATTTAATATGAAGAAAATACCTGAGGTTATTAAAACAAAATAAATACAGTATTAGTGGTTGTCCACAGAAAGGAACAATGCTGGCTGGTGACAAGGACTCCCTCCTTGACCAAATTATTCCAGCTTCTCTGAGTCCTCTTCTCAACTAGGCCTTGTCCTTGGCCTGCCAACACAAGTTTAGCAAGTCAGTTTAGTGAGAACCCCCACCCTTAATATCTAATAAAGTTCCTTTTAATAATTTTCTATCCACTAATTTCCTCACCAAGTCCATTGGCTAAAAATCCCCAGATACCCTTGCTATATTCAGAGTTGACTTTGGTTATATGACTATGGTTATATCTCTTCCCTACTGCAGTAGCTCAAATAAAATCTGTCTTGCCATTTTTAACAAGTATCCAGTGTAATTTCTCTTTGATAGTGGCTTGAGGTGAAAGGGAAATTTGTCACCAAAGACCTTTTTGTACCATCTAAGTTTTGAGTCATAGGAACACATTGCCTATTTAAAATAAACAGGGAAAAGGGGGAAATTATTCTTGATCCTCAACAACCAACCTGTGAAGGACTGAGTAAATATATAGCAGCTTCAACCATTAAAGTACCTGTTCTTAAGGAATAAAAGATGCATCACGCTGGATGAGGAAGCCACCATTTGCATAAAATAGCATGCTAACCACACATCATTCCTATCTATAAAAGTAACTCTTGTGAGGCTCTCAGAAAGACAATGTGTCTGACTAGACTGACTCCTCCACCATTAATCTGAATGAAATTTGTGTGGGATTGTAGACCGAGATTTTCATATACACATCCACTCACAGCCTATCCTTTGCAGCATCAAATTGAAATGCAGAGCTTCTCAGGAGAAAAACATTTGTAAGAATGAGTTTGAATTACACCTTTGGTTTGGAATTGAACTGTTTGTTTGGCTTTCTCTCCTAAGCTGTATACTCAGAAAGGAAAACAAAAAAGTTCAGTACTGCCAGGAATATTTGCTGTTTGTCACAGATGAAACCTGATAGTAAGATATTTGAGGAGGATTTTTTTTTTTTTTTTTTTGAGACAGAGTCTCGTTCTGTCACCCAGGCTAGAGTGCAGTGGCACCATCTGGGCTCACTGCAAGCTCCGCCCCCTGGGTTCACGCCATTCTCCTGCCTGAGCCTCCCGAGTAGCTGGGACTACAGGCGCCCGCCACCGCATCCGGCTAATTTTTTGTATTTTTAGTAGAGACAGGGTTTCACCGTGTTAGCCAGGATGGTCTGGATCTCCTGACCTCATGATCCGCTCACCTCGGCCTCCCAAAGTGCTGGGATTACAGGCGTGAGCCACGGTGCCAGGCCGAGGAGGATTTTTTTAAGGAACTCTATGGCCAGAAGTCAACTGGAAGCTAATATTCAGGCTATGCATACATTTTTTAAGGCCCCTCTGTTCTATTAAATCTTGCTTCTCCCATGGGAACTTCTTAGTCAACTGAAATTCCTTTTCTAAAAGCCCTGCTAACTTTATATGCTCTGCCCCTCTGTCCACTTTCTTCCTTCTTGGCATGATTTTTGACTATTTGAATATTGAGCAAATGAAAAATTGTAAAAGTCTTTTCTACAAATATTAAAGGCTTTATTCAAATTGGCTTAGAGATAAATGAGTATACCTAAAATTCCTAGAAATATAGGAACTAGCCTAAATGCTTTTCAGGTTTACATGACTTGAGTAAATCTGTAATAAGACTCGTTTAATACTGTCAGTTTAATGAGAACATCTATGTCTTCCGAGTTGTCAACAATACTCATGTACTTAACTTTAGGGCTCTTGCTTTGTCATGACTCCCTGACATGCATGTGCTGTCAAAATGGATAATAGGAAAATCACTTGAGGTGATGGCAGCTTTGTCTCATGTCTCATGTAATTTTCATGAGTGTTCCAAGCATAATTGTTAAGAATGAATGAATTAGATAGATGTAACTGAAATAAAAGTTTATAAATGTAGTTTTAAACAATAATTATATTTTAAAATATTTGCTTTTAAAAGTGTCCCAAATTTCTTTGGTAACCATACCCTTCAAATTTTTCTAAGTTAAATTTTAAATCTAGATCATTTCCAAGTAAGGTAAAATACTGAAACATTATTGCTGAACATAAGTTTTAAAGTATATATACTTCAGCATCTCATTTTCATGCCATATCAAAAAGCTAAACATATTTGAGTCTGTTAATATACAAAGCAGTAATCCAGATAAGCCACTTGCTCAAGGACACTTGCCTGACACCAGCTGTCTCCACCAAAAAGCTAATGCCAACTCCTGCAACAAGCCCCTGTAACCAATGGTCTTTGTTTCAAAACGGCTTATGTGGGTTTCTCCTTTGTGTCTTTAAAAGCTTTCCCCTTTCCCCAAACGCCTTGGATGCACCTATGATCCATCATAGCATGTATATCTTGGATTGCAATCTCCTGCTCTTCCCAAATAAACTCTCTGCTTTGGAAAGTCAGTCTCTCTATTGCTCATTTTATGCTGACAACTACCATTAGTGTGCCTGGCACAATAATGTTTGCTAAACATTAACAGCAAACAAGCTAACATTTAAATGGTCAGACACAGATCAGGAGTGGGAGATTAAAAAGAATAACATCAGTAGACCATGTGAAATCCTCTCCAGGCAGGCATTTCCTGGCCAAAATTCCTGACTTCCTCATCTTCCCACCCACATCCCATTCCCATCAGATGGCAAGAAATGTAAGACAGTAAAGACGGTCCAGCTACATCTGAGTTATATGTATTGATCTTTCACAAAGGGTATTCTATTCACTGAAATTTTGATAAAACATTAAATTACAGGAGACATTTGGTGTATTTCTTTAAAAATAACTTCTACATGACAGCCGCTCTATTTTTCTCTGAGGGAAAATACTTCCCATACAAAATTTGCATTTTACAGAAC
Organism: Hylobates moloch; assembly: GCF_009828535.3. Lineage (NCBI taxonomy): Eukaryota > Metazoa > Chordata > Mammalia > Primates > Hylobatidae > Hylobates > Hylobates moloch. The sequence continues at coordinate 88,993,655 of NW_026652283.1, read as the reverse complement.
AGTTGGCTATATGAGCCTTCTGTCTCTGCAACTGAGTTGTAATTATGATAAAGTACAGGTAAATGGAGTTGCATTTTAAATAGCTTTCTAAGGGCTGAAAAAACTTTAATATGCACTTCAAATATTGGAAACCTCAAAAGAGTTATAGAAGTATCCAGTTTAGTGGAACCAAGTCCTAAAATAGTTTTTAAAAAATGTTTTGTATCAAAGTTGTTATGGTTGGCAAAGATGAAAGATTTAAGGCAATGTTTCTCAAACTTTCATGTGCAAACAGCTTCTGATTCAGTAGGTCTAGGGTACAGCCTAAGATGCTGCACTTCTAACAAGCTCTCAGGTGATGCCAATGCTGCTGGCCACACTTCGAGAAAGTTCAACAGAATTCCTCAAGGGATCCTCTGAGGGATGGAGGCCCAGTTACCCACAGTGACAGCCTGTTCACTGATGCCTCTTTTGTGACTTTTCCTCCCTTCCTTCTTTCACTTCACCCGTCCTCAGTATTTTTCCTAGGAATGCCACCCAAGTGAACAATTTGACTCAGTCTGCTTTGGGAGAAAACCCAAACTAAGATGTCCCCTGCACTCCATGTGTGTGTTTGCATATCTTTCGCCTGCACTGGCCCAAGAGCTTCTTAAGGAACTGGGCTCCATTTTTCCCACACAGAGACTGCCACAGAGCAGGTGCTTGAAATGAGTTTGGTTCACCTCTGGTGGCTGTGGTGGTCCTGGCTCTAGGCTGTGGTTACCTCTGTCCATGTGACTGAACTGCACGAAGATCATGCACAGCAGGGGAGCAGTCTCTCTCATGCCCATCCTGGGATTGGGGGTGAGGATACCGCAACACTGAAATGTGTGGGGAATCACAACACCAAGATGAAGGATTAGGAGGCTCCACCAACCTCTACTTTACCTTCACTCTTCGTTTAGGGAGGGTGACATAACCCCAGGTAGTAATGAGTGGTCCAGGAACCTGCTCCCCAGAGTCTGGTACAAGCCCATGTATTTCCAGATTCTCATGACCCATGAAGCCCAATGAGACACAGCATCAACTTTGGCTTAGTCGAGCTGTGCCATTTTAAATGCCATCTCTGGGCTCAGTGAGAGGTAACACAGAGTTCATGAATCCCATTGCCTTCTCCCGCCATCATTGGCAAACCAGGGGAGAGCTTGAAGTGCTCATTTTTTTAATTGATTTCTCTGAACATAGTTCATGTATGCAGTCATGACCCCTTTTTTCTCTGAATGGATCCCTCCCCTTCCTCCTTTGCCAACAAAAAAGCCAGAACTTGGGGAACGCAAAGGTTAGAGCAGTAGTTCTCAAAGTGGAGTCTAGACTACACATGGGGTATAGAACATGGTCAATTAGGCCAGATGCGGAGGCTCATGCCTATAATCCCAGTGCTTTGGGAGGGTGAGGCAGGTAGATCAAGAGGTCAGGAGTTCAAGACCAGCCTAGCCAACATGGTGAAACCTCATCTCTCCTAAAAATACAAAAATTAGCTTGGGGTAGTGGTACACGCCTGTAGTCCCAGCTATTTGGGAGGCTGAGGCAGGATAATTGCTTGAACCCAGGAAGCAGAGGTTGTTGCAGTGAGCCAAAATTGTGCCACTGCACTCCAGCCTGGGCAACAAAGCAAGACTCCATCTCAAAAAAAAAAAAAAAAAAAAAAAAAAGAAGAAGATAGTCAATTAGGAGCAAGTAAAAGAAAATATTGGACCTTTTATTTGTTTTAATCTGAAAGTAAGATGTATCAATATTTTAAAAAGTAGATAGCTGATAGTAAGTACATGTAAATAATTTAAAAATAAATACACATATTTCAGGGGTACATTGTCAAACAGTTTTTACTGATGGGTTGTGTGGCTTAAAATTTGAAGACCATCTACCAGTTAGAAAACCTAGCAAGCTTCTGATGACTCACATTCCCCCTCCAGCTTGTCCCCATCCCTACCCCTGTAAGGGGCAGTGCTAATTCTTTAGACCTGATTCAATGTGTAAAGGACAGATAGAAGGACAGAGGTGGGGAGGTAATCCAGAGAGTTCCTAGCCATTGGTGACCCTCATAAGAGGATTAGGTCCTGGGATGTGTTGTGCCATTCCTTTCGTGAAAACTTTTGTCGATCTTGCATCTTCCTTACTCTCCTCCCCAAGCCAGAGAGAGAATGTCTACTAACTATCCAGCTTTTTTAATTCAAGTTCTAAAGGACAACAGCTTATTACTGCCTAGCAATAAACCAATGGACTGCCTTGAGGTTTGGGCTTTTCAGTCAAGTGTCTTTATGGCTCTTTGAAATGTGCCAAAGTTAAATCTTTCTGCTAACACAGGTAAGAGCCACGTGGCATTGTGAGGCAAATGAATGAGGTAACAGACTCCTCCTCTATCTAGCTCTGCCCATCTCCATGTTTATAGTGTTCAAAGCCAGGCAGGCAGGAAGGGGCAGCAATTTACAAGCCCAGCAACCCAAGCATCTCTGTAAAGTCTACTTGTGCAGGAAAAGTGAAATGAATGTCTGTACATCTGTTAATGATTAAGACCTTCCATGAGTCCACAGAGTCTGTACCCTGCCACAATTAGGGCAATTTGGCATGCCCTTGGCGCTTCCCAGATGGCTCCTTCAAGTGTGCTGAGTTCTCAGCCTTGTACTGTTCAGGGACGTTTGGGGAGACAGGACTGAGAGGCTAAGAGCCTCAAGGCTGTGAAAGCCACCTTCTCTATATGCTATCTCACATGACAAGGAACACTGCTGGCCTAGAGCCACAACGTGCCATAACTATGAAGCATTAGGTGGTGAGGTGACAGGATGATAAAGCATGTAATTGCTGTCCTCATTCACTGAGCAGTGTGGTAATTACTTAATCAAAGATAAGAGGGCTACTTGTAGGCAGTGGTGGTAGTAAATGTTTTCTAATATATTTCTATCTTCAGCATGCCCTTTCCTGTTTCCTAGTAATGACAGCAATTTGCAATTTCAGAGCCTGTCCTTTCTGATTTCTTCTTCTCTACTATTTCATTCATTTCAGGACAAATCCACTGGGAAGTCGGGAAGACTTTTAAAGACAGTCTTTAAAATGGGAAGGCAGGGCAAGCATGATTTGCCTGATAAACACAGGCTACGTGTAAAGGATGCTCCACTGTGGACAGACTCTATGCATGAGCGTTTTTACCCTATTTGTAATTTGGGTCTTTGTAGAGCCACCCTGGTGATGAATGGGATGTTCTTTTAGGTCTGCTGGGCTGAGATTCCTCTTTGTCTTTAAATGACTTTGTTATTCTCTTTCCTGAGTCCAAGCTCATCACTCTGAGCTGTTGAAATGCTGACTGTCTGGATACAACAGCTTCTGCTAATGTCACTCAGCCAGACATCAGCTTGGTGCCCATCAGTTGTTGAACTGTCTGCTAACAAAGGAGTAAGCCACTCCTTTTGACTTGAAACAGCCAGGATTCTGCTTCCCTCGGCCCCCACTCTTCCAATGGACTTCTTGGCTAACACTAAAAAGGCAACTCTAAACGCAGTTGGAAAGCCTGTTCCAGGCATTGTCAGAGCTGCACTGTAACCCTACAGAAATTTTGGATCAGAGTTCCTGGCAGAGTTCCTGGCAAGGCCCAATTTGCCCTCTAAGGGTCACAAACCTTTCAAGCTAGGACCTTTTTCAATTCTGTGTCTTCCCACATTACTTTCAGGTCTCTTGGAATATCTCCCTGTGATACCGAAAATCCTACCCAATTCCTCAAGAATGCCCAGCTCAAATGTTACCTCTATGATGGTCCCTGACCCCCTCCTAGCCCAGGATAATCCTGGCATAACCCAGATGATTGAGATGAGTAGGTTTCATGGCACTCAAAATCTAGGTTCAAACCTACACTGGTTCAAACCCCTAAATCTATTTTCTGTGAAGCCCGAAGTCCTTCCAAAAAGCCTAGGAATTCATACTTAGAGATCAATGGTTTCTGGTCTTTGCTTCCTTATTGCAGCCTCTGTCTTGCACCATATCAATCCAGACAGAAAACTCAAACCCTTCACCATTTCACTTAATACAACAACAACAAAGAAAAACAATCAACTTTCCCTAGTAGTAGACCTCAATGAAGGCCAGCTGGTGAATGAAGGGCACCAATGAATGGTGGAGCTGGAAGAAGCAGAGGAGAGGAGGTACACACAGCATGTCTCAGTCTCTTCCTGCTACTATGACAGAATATCTTAGACTGGGTAATTTATAATTAATAGAAATGTATTTCTCATGGTTCTGGAGGCTGGGAAGTCCAAGATCAAGGCATCAGCAGAGTCAGTGTCTGGTGAGGGCCCACTCTCTGCTTCCAAGATGGTACTTTCTCCCTGTGTCCTCACATGGCAGAAGGGCATGAAGGGACAAACAGACTCCCTCAAGCCCTTTTATAAGGGCACTAATCCCATTCAGGAGGCAAAGCCCTCATAACCCAACCACCTTCTAAAGGCCCTATTAATATTATTGCATTGGCAATTAAGTTTCCATATGAATTTTGGAGGGAGACAAACATTTAGACCATAGCATTCCACTCCTAGCCCCCTGAATTTATGTCATTCTCACATACAAAATACGTTCCAATTCAACAGCCCCAGAAGTCTTAACTTTTTCCAGTACCAACTCAAAAGTCTCATCTAAATCAGATATGGGTGAGATACAATCCATCCTCAGGCAAATCGCTCTCCAGCTGGGAACTTGTAAAATCAAACAAGTTATGGACTTCTAAGATATAATGGTGGACAGGCATAGGATAGACATTCCCATTCCAAAAGAGGAAAACAGGAAGGAAGAAAAGAGTAACTGGTCCCAAGCAAATCCAAATCCCAACAGGGAAAATAACATTAAATCTTAAGGCTCCAGAATAATCTTCTTGAACTCCATGTCCCAACTCCCACAGCTCTCACACATTACAGTCTCATGCCCACAACTCTCCCAGACTGGAGGTGCACACTGGTGACTCTATAGTTCTGGGGTTTCAGGGATGGCCCTGCTTCCCTGGCACCACAAAGCATTGCCCTATGGAGCAATCTGTCATAGCCACACCCCTGTGGCAGTTCTCTGCCTGAGACCCTTGGCTCTTCAGGGCATCCTTTGAAATCCAGGTGTAGGCAGCCATGTGCCCACAACTCATACCCTCCATGTACCTACATAGTTAGCACCACCTGGATGTCTGTGCTTTCCAGAGAGGTGGCCTGAGCCACACCCAGGCCCACTGTAGTCACACCTTGGGAAACCAAGGAGTGTTGCAGCTGAATGTGGGGAGAAGAGGCCTGAGGCAGCACTGGGCAGCAAACCCCAAAGTCCCATTCCTCTTCAACATTTCTAATACTTCATAAGTCTTGTTCTCTAACCATCTCCCAACCCAGGCTCAGGGCAAAAGTAAGGCTGAAAGCAGGTGTGGGAACTGGAGGCAGACTCAGAGACCAAGCAGAAAGAGGAAGGATGAGAAAAGAAGAGGTGAAAAGGCCCCAGGTTTCCTCCCAGGACTGCAGGATCAGTGGCAGCTCCTTAACTAAAAGAGTAGAATAGATTTGGGGAAGAGTAATTACTTTCTTTTGCTCTGAAGTTTGCTCAATAATGTTGCTTGAACTGATTTTGGAATATCCATACTTTTTAATTAGCTACCTTAAAGATACCTAAAATTGAAGATGGCCAAATAGGAACTGCTCCAGTCTACAGCTCCCAGCATGAGTGACGCAGAAGACAGGTGATTTCTGCATTTCCAACTGAGGTACCGGGTTCATCTCACTGGGGCTTGTTGGACAGTGGGTGCAGGACAGTGGGTGCAGCCCACCAAGCGTGAGCCGAAGCAGGGCTAGGCATCACCTCACCTAGGAAGCGCAAGGGGTCAGGGCATTCCCTTTCCTAGCCAAGGGAAGCTGTGACAGATGGTACCTGGAAAATCGGGTCACTCCCACCCTAACACTGTGCTTTTCCAATGGTCTTAGCAAACGGCACACCAAGAGATTATATCGCGTGCCTGGCTCAGAGGGTCCCATGCCCACAGAGCCTTGCTCATTGCTAGCACAGCAGTCTGAGATCAAACTGCAAGGCGGCAGCGAGGCTGGGGGAGGGGCGCCTGCCATTGCTGAGGCTTGAGTAGGTAAACAAAGCGGCCAGGAAGCTCGAACCAGGTGAAGCCCACCACAGCTCGAGAAGGCCAGCCTGCCTCTGTAGACTCCACCTCTGGGGGCAGGGCATAGCCAAACAAAAGGCAGCAGAAACCTCTGCAGACTTAAATGACACTGTCTGACAGCTTGGAAGAGAGTAGTGGTTCTCCCAGCATGGAGTTTGAGATCTGAGAACAGACAGACTGCCTCCTCAAGTGGGTCCCTGACCCCTGAGTAGCCTAACTGGGAGGCACCCCCCAGTAGGGGCAGACTGACACCTCACACGGCCAGGTACCCCTCTGAGATGAAGCTTCCAGAGGAACGATCAGGCAGCAACATTTCCTGTTCGACAATATTCACTGTTCTGCAGCCTCTGCTGCTGATACCCAGACAAACAGGGTGTGGAGTGGACCTCCAGCAAACTCCAATAGACCTGCAGCTGAGGGTCCTGACTGTTAGAAGGAAAACTAACAAACAGAAAGGACATCCACACCAAAACCACATCTGTACGTCACCATCATCAAAGACCAAAGGTAGATAAAACCACAAAGATGGGGAAAAAACAAAGGAGAAAAGCTGAAAATTCTAAGAATCAGAGTGCCTCTCCCCCTCCAAAGCAATGCAGCTCCCTGCCAGCAATGGAACAAAGCTGGATGGAGAATGACTTTGACAAGTTGAGAGAAGAAGGCTTCAGACGATCAAACTTCTCCAAGCTAAAGAAGGAAGTTCGAACCCATAGCAAAGAAGCTAAAAACCTTGAAAAAAGATTAGACGAATGGCTAACTAGAATAACCAGTATAGAGAAGTCCTTAAATGACCTGATGGAGCTGAAAACCATGGCACAAGAATGACGTGAAGAATGCACAAGCTTCAGTAGCCGATTTGATCAACTGGAAGAAAGGGTATCTATGATGGAAGATCAAATGAATGAAATGAAGCAAGAAGAGAAGTTAAGAGAAAAAAGAGTAAAAAGAAACAAAGCCTCCAAGAGTTATGGGACTATGTGAAAAGACCAAATCGACATCTGATTGGTGTACCTGAAAGTGACGGGGAGAATGGAACCAAGTTGGAAAACACTCTGCAGGATATTATCCAGGGGAACTTCTCCAACCTAGGAAGGCAGGCCAACATTCAAATTCAGGAAATACAGAGATCGCCACAAAGATACTCCTCGAGAAGAACAACTCCAAGACACATATTTGTCAGATTCACCAAAGTTGAAATGAAGGAGAAAATGTTAAGGGCAGCCAGAGAGAAAGGTCAGGTTACCCACAAAGGGAAGCCCATCAGACTAACAGCAGATCTCTCGGCAGAAACTCTACAAGCCAGAAGAGAGTGGGGGCTAATATTCAACAGTCTTAAAGAAAAGGATTTTCAACCCAGAATTTCATATCCAGCCAAACTAAGCTTCATAAGTGGAGAAATAAAATCCTTTACAGACAAGCAAATGCTGAGAGATTTTGTCACCACCAGGCCTGCCCTAAAAGAGCTCCTGAAGGAAGCACTAAACATGGAAAGGAACAACTGGTACCAGCCACTGCAAAAACATGCCAAGTTGTAAAGACCATCGATTCTAGGAAGAAACTGCATCAACTAACGAGCAAAATAACCAGCTAACATCATAATGACAGGATCAAATTCACACATAACAATATTAACCTTAAATGTAAATGGGCTAAACGCTCCAATTAAAAGACACAGACTGGCAAATTGGATAAAGAGTCAAGACCCATCAGTATGCTGTATTCAGGAAACCTATCTCACATGCAGAGACACACATAGGCTCAAAACAAAGGGATGGAAGAAGATCTACCAAGCAAATGGAAAACAAAAAAAGGCAGGGGTTGCAATCCTAGTCTCTGATAAAACAGACTTTAAACCAACAAAGATCAAAAGAGACAAAGAAGGCCATTACATAATGGTAAAGGGATCAATTCAACAATGAGCTAACTATCCTAAATATATAGGCACCCAATACAGGAGCACCTAGATTCATAAAGCAAGTCCTTAGAGACCTACAAAGAGACTTAGACTCCCACACAATAATAATGGAAGACTTTAATACCCTGCTGTCAACATAAGACAGATCAACAAGACAGAAAGTTAACAAGAATATCCAGGAATTGAACTCATCTCTGAACCAAGCAGACCTAACAGACATCTACAGAACTCTCCACCCCAAATCAACAGAATATACATTCTTCTCAGTACCACATCTC
>NW_026652283.1:88876168-88985248 GCF_009828535.3 Hylobates moloch | reverse complement strand
ATTTGATCAACTGGAAGAAAGGGTATCTATGATGGAAGATCAAATGAATGAAATGAAGCAAGAAGAGAAGTTAAGAGAAAAAAGAGTAAAAAGAAACAAAGCCTCCAAGAGTTATGGGACTATGTGAAAAGACCAAATCGACATCTGATTGGTGTACCTGAAAGTGACGGGGAGAATGGAACCAAGTTGGAAAACACTCTGCAGGATATTATCCAGGGGAACTTCTCCAACCTAGGAAGGCAGGCCAACATTCAAATTCAGGAAATACAGAGATCGCCACAAAGATACTCCTCGAGAAGAACAACTCCAAGACACATATTTGTCAGATTCACCAAAGTTGAAATGAAGGAGAAAATGTTAAGGGCAGCCAGAGAGAAAGGTCAGGTTACCCACAAAGGGAAGCCCATCAGACTAACAGCAGATCTCTCGGCAGAAACTCTACAAGCCAGAAGAGAGTGGGGGCTAATATTCAACAGTCTTAAAGAAAAGGATTTTCAACCCAGAATTTCATATCCAGCCAAACTAAGCTTCATAAGTGGAGAAATAAAATCCTTTACAGACAAGCAAATGCTGAGAGATTTTGTCACCACCAGGCCTGCCCTAAAAGAGCTCCTGAAGGAAGCACTAAACATGGAAAGGAACAACTGGTACCAGCCACTGCAAAAACATGCCAAGTTGTAAAGACCATCGATTCTAGGAAGAAACTGCATCAACTAACGAGCAAAATAACCAGCTAACATCATAATGACAGGATCAAATTCACACATAACAATATTAACCTTAAATGTAAATGGGCTAAACGCTCCAATTAAAAGACACAGACTGGCAAATTGGATAAAGAGTCAAGACCCATCAGTATGCTGTATTCAGGAAACCTATCTCACATGCAGAGACACACATAGGCTCAAAACAAAGGGATGGAAGAAGATCTACCAAGCAAATGGAAAACAAAAAAAGGCAGGGGTTGCAATCCTAGTCTCTGATAAAACAGACTTTAAACCAACAAAGATCAAAAGAGACAAAGAAGGCCATTACATAATGGTAAAGGGATCAATTCAACAATGAGCTAACTATCCTAAATATATAGGCACCCAATACAGGAGCACCTAGATTCATAAAGCAAGTCCTTAGAGACCTACAAAGAGACTTAGACTCCCACACAATAATAATGGAAGACTTTAATACCCTGCTGTCAACATAAGACAGATCAACAAGACAGAAAGTTAACAAGAATATCCAGGAATTGAACTCATCTCTGAACCAAGCAGACCTAACAGACATCTACAGAACTCTCCACCCCAAATCAACAGAATATACATTCTTCTCAGTACCACATCTCACTTATTCCAAAATTGACCACATAGTTGGAAGTAAAGGACGCCTCAGAAAATGTAAAAGAACAGAAATTATAACAAACTGTCTCTCAGACCACAGTGCAATCAAACTAGAACTCAGGAGTAAGAAACTCATTCAAAACCACTCAACTACATGGAAACTGAACAACCTGCTCCTGAATGACTACTGGGTACATAACAAAATGAAGGCAGAAATAAAGATGTTTTTTAAAACCAATGAGAACAAAGACACAGCACACCAGAATCTCTGGGAGACATTTAAAGCAGTGTGTAGAGGGAAATTTATAGCACTAAATGCCCACAAGAGAAAGCAGGAAAGATCTAAAATTGACATCCTAACATCACAATTAAAAGAACTAGAGAAGCAATAGCAAACACATTCAACAGCTAGCAGAAGGCAAGAAATAACTAAGATCAGAGCAGAACTGAAGGACATAGAGACACAAAAAACCCTTCAAAAAATCAATGAATCCAGGAGCTGTTTTTTTGAAAAGATCAACAAAATTGATAGACCACTAGCAAGACTAATAAAGAAGAAAAGAGAGAAGAATCAAATAGACGCAATAAAAAATGATAAAGGGGATATCACCACCAATCCCACAGAAATACAAACTACCATCAGAGAATACTATAAACACCTCTATGCAAATAAACTAGAAAATCTGGAAGAAATGGATAAATTCCCGGACACATAACCCTCCCAAGACTAAACCAGGAAGAAGTTGAATCCCTGAATCGACCAATAACAGGCTCTGAAATTGAGGCAATAATTAATAGCCTACCAACCAAAAAAAGTCCAGGACCAGATGGATTCACAGCCGAATTTTACCAGAGGTACAAGGAGGAGCTGGTACCATTCCTTCTGAAACTATTCCAATCAACAGAAAAAGAGGGAATCCTCCCTAACTCATCTTATGAGGCATCATCCTGATACCAAAGCCTGGCAGAGACACAACCAAAAAAAGAGAATTTTAGATGATGAACATCCATGCAAAAATCCTCAATAAAATACTGGCAAACCAAATCCAGCAGCACATCAAAAAGCTTCTCCATCATGATCAAGTGGGCTTCATCCCTGGGATGCAAGGCTGGTTCAACATATGCAAATCAATAAACATAATCCAGCATATAAACAGAACCAAAGATAAAAACCACATGATTATCTCAACAGATGCAGAAAAGGTCTTTGACAAAATTCAACAGCCCTTCACGCTAAAAACTCTCAATAAATTAGGTATTGATGGGACGTATCTAAAAACAATAAGAGTTATTTGTGACAAACCCACAGCCAATATCAAACTGAATGGGCAAAAACTGGAAGCATTCTCTTTGAAAACGGGCACAAGACAGGGACGTCCTCTCTCACCACTCCTACTCAACACAGTGTTGGAAGTTCTGGCCAGGGCAATCAGGCAGGAGAAAGAAATAAAGGGTATTCAATTAGGAAAAGAGGAAGTCAAATTGTCCCTGTTTGCAGATGACATGATTGTATATTTAGAAAACCCCATCGCCTCAGCCCAAAATCTCCTTAAGCTGATAAGCAACTTCAGCAAAGTCTCAGGATACAAAACCAATGTACAAATATCACAAGCATTCTTATACACCAATAACAGACAAACAGAGAGCCAAATCATGAGTGAACTCCCATTCACAATTGCTTCAAAGAGAATAAAATACCTAGGAATCCAACTTACAAGGGATGCAAAGGACCTCTTCAAGGAGAACTACAAACCACTGCTCAATGAAATAAAAGAGGACACAAACAAATGGAAGAACGTTCCATGCTCATGGATAGGAAGAATCAATATCATGAAAATGGCCATACTGCCCAAGGTAAATTATAGATTCAATGCCATCCCCATCAAGCTACCAATGACTTTCTTCATAGAACTGGAAAAAGCTACTTTAAAGTTCATATGGAACCAAAAAAGAACCCGCACTGCCAAGTCAATCCTAAGTCAAAAGAACAAAGCTGGAGGCATCACACTGCCTGGCTTCGAACTATACTACAAGGCTACAGTAACCAAAACAGCATGGTACTGGTACCAAAACAGAGATGTAGACCAATGGAGCAGAACACAGCCCTCAGAAATAATGCTGCATATCTACAACTATCTGATCTTTGACAAACCTGACAAAAACAAGAAATGGGGAAAGGATTCCCTATTTAACAAATGGTGCTGGGAAAACTGGCTAGCCATATGTAGAAAGCTGAAACTGGATCCCTTCCTTACACCTTATACAAAAATTAATTCAAGATGGATTAAAGACTTAAATGTTAGACCTAAAACCATAAAAACCCTAGAAGCAAACCTAGGCAATACCATTCAGGACACAGGCATGGGCAAGGACTTCATGTCCAAAACACCAAAAGCAATGGCAACAAAAGCCAAAATAGACAAATGGGATCTAATTAAACTAAAGAGCTTCTGCACAGCAAAAGAAACTACCATTAGAGTGAACAGGCAACCTACAGAATGGGAGAAAATTTTTGCAATCTACTCATCTGACAAAGGGCTAATATCCAGAATCTACAATGAACTCAAACAAATTTACAAGAAAAAAACAAACGGCCGCATCAAAAAGTGGGCGAAGGACATGAACAGACACTTCCCAAAAGAAGACATTTATGCAGCCAAAAGACACATGAAAAAATGCTCATCATCACTGGCCATCAGAGAAATGCAAATCAAAACCACAATAAGATACCATCTCACACCAGTTAGAATGGCCATCATTATAAAGTCAGGAAACAATAGGTGCTGGAGAGGATGTGGAGAAATAGGAACACTTTTACACTGTTGGTGGGACTGTAAATTAGTTCAACCATTGTGGAAGACAATGTGGTGATTCCCATTACTGGGTATATACCCAAAGGATTATAAGCAATGCTGCTATAAAGATACATGCACACGTATGTTTACTGTGGCACTATTCACAATAGCAAAGACTTGGAACCAACCTAAATTTCCATCAATGATAGACTGGATTAAGAAAATGTGGCACATATACACCATGGAATACTATGCAGCCATAAAAAATGATGAGTTCATATCCTTTGTAGAGACATGCATGAAGCTGGAAACCATCATTCTCAGCAAACTATCGCAAGGACAAAAAAACCAAACACCACATGTTCTCACTCATAGGTGGGAATTGAACAATGAGAACACATGGACCCAGGAAGGGGAACATCACACACTGGGGACTGTTGTGGGGTAGGGGGAGGGTGGAGGGATAGCATTAGGAGATATACCTAATGTAAATGACGAGTTAATGGGTACAGCACACCAACATAGCACATGTATACATATGTAACAAACCTGCACATTGTGCACATATACCACAGAACTTAAAGTATAATAATAATAAAAAAAGATACCTAAAATTATCATCCTGAGTAATTAAAAGAGGTCATGGACTGGTTGTGCTATTTCTGCCACTATTTGTATCTTAGCATCCCAGCTATATACAACATAGTGACTGAGTTTATGGTTAACAATGTGTAATTTTATAACATCCTAGCTCAAGCATAAAGACAAATCTCATTCCATATGTTTTTTTCTGCTAATGGGTCAGTGATATCCCCATAGTTAATTATAGCAATTACATAGAAATAATGTGTTTACTTTGAAAAGTCAGATTTGGTTTTTGTAATTGAGTAGCTTTGATAAATACACAACTGTTTCTAACAGGGTGAAGGTCTTCACTCTTTATTATCTATAAGAAAAATCCACATTAAATCCCTTTCTGCAGTTACCATAAAAAATTCTGTTGAAGATATTGTCTGTAATATTGCTTAGGGTCCTTTATTTATTTTGGAGTTATACTCCAAAAAGCAATGTCATTGCCCTCCAAACTCATTATTATTACAGATAGCTCCACAAATTCTCATTTCTATTAAGAAGTGTTATTATTTTGAAAGCCTAAAATTCACAATTATGCAAGAAAAAGAAATAAGAGGCATCCAAATAGGAAAAAAATGAGTGTTCCTAGACCTGATAAACTACTTTAGCAAAATTTCAGGATACAAAATCAATGTACAAAAATAGTAGCATGTCTATATGTCAATAATGTTCAAGCTGAGAGCCAAATCAAGAACACAATCCCATTTATGATAGCCACACCAAAAACCAAAAAACAAAACAACAACAACAAAAACCTAACTAAGGAGGTAAAGATCTCTACAAGGAGAACTCCAAAACACTGCTGAAAGAAATCAGAGACGACACAAACAAATGGAAAAATATTCCATGCTCATGGATTGGAAGAAGCCATATTGTTAAAATATCCAGGCTGCCCAAAGCAATCTATAGATTTAATACTATTCCTATCAAATTGCTAGTGTCATTTTTTTAAATAATTAGAAAAAAACTATGCTAAAATTCATACAGAACCAAAAAGAACCCAAAATAGTCTGTTTTCTCACCCTGTCTCCATGAAGTACTCATTTCTAAAGTCTGATTGTCTTTATTTACATAATTGTCCTCCTTTGCTTCTCTTACTCAAAGATGTTTTTGATGCAGAATAGCCTTCTTTCCATGTTTTTTAACTCAAGGGGAAGTTCTAATGCATTTCCTTATTGCTGGTGGCTTATTGCCTCCAGTGTGACACAAACAAAAATGATCTGAAATTCTCCTTGGTCTCATGAGTATTTGGAACTAGCTTCCTCCTCTACTTTGGCTCTATCCCCCTCATCCTGACATCATGATGTCACTGAGCACAACTATGAGGTTGTCAGGCCACTGTGTTCAGCTGTCCTCTGCTGGTGACTGCCCCTTCTAAACCCAATCTCTAGGATGCACACTTCCTTCCCTTGGCTTCCAAGAAACCACCATCTCTGGGCTTTCTTCCTGTCTCAGTGATCACAATGGCAGTGGTTGGGCAGAGAAGGAGCCAGCACAGGACTTGGAAATCATGTGACCAATGATATGAAAGGACACCAAGAGAGGGTCCTGTCATAGAAGCCAAGAGAAAAGAGTTCACTTTGTCACACACTGTGGAAAGAGTCCAGTAAAATAATGACAGTGAAATGGCACTGGATTGACAATATGGAGATCAAGCCAACTTGGCCAAGAATGAGCTCTGTGTAGCAGTGGAGATAAAAGCCTGTTTGGTGGAGTGGAGGAAAGGTGGGTCACAAGCACTGTCTAAAGACAGTGACTATAGACTATTCTTTGGAAGAAGAACAGAGAAACGGGTTCTGGAAAGGAAAGGATATAAGGTTAAGGGAAGTTGTTTTTGTTAAGTTGCAAGATTCCAGAAAATATCTGCATCCTGATGGAACTAATACTATATAGAGAGGGACATTACAAAGGTAGGAAGGAGAGGGGATACTCACAGGAGTAACATCCTTGAGGGGGCAAAAGAGGAAAATAGGGACACTCTGTCCATTGCAACAAGTAACAAGGCAGAGACTGGGGGTACAAATGCGGGGAGATTTGGTGGCTGGATGATGTTTGTTCCTATCTGATTGTTTCTATTTTCTCAACAAAGTATGGGCAAGGTCATCAGCTGAGAGTAAACATGGGAGAAAGTTGGGTTTTGAAGTGAGAGAGGTATGAAATCATCCTTGTGGAGAGCAAGAAAAAGGACATCCTAGGAAGTGCAGTAAGAAGTACGGCACTGACTTCCCATTTGAGATTTGTGGTCCTGAATTTAAAATGAGGCTAGATAATAATGGAAATATTGCGTGTAAAGCACTTAACCCTGATCTGGTACATAGTGCATACTCATTAAATGCAAGCTATTACTGTTCTGCCACATGAATATTTATTGTTTGCTTAGATGAGATCCAATCCTTTCAAAAAAAAGAGCCTAAATCTTGGGTGAGGTTGTTTCACCAGTACTGTAAATCCATTATGTACAGAAATTGTTTCCAATAAAATAAGATTAAACTTAAGTCTTGAAAATGTAGACCCAATGGCCTAAGAAACTGACAAAACATGAAGTACATATCACTTAAATAAAATTCTATGAGGACATAGCACCACAGGTTTACATCTCAACATACCTGTTATCAGAACTTTCCACAGCCTTGTAATATAAGGGCATGGTTGGTATGGAATTACATACCATGATGGGAAGACTATGATGTGGGTATATTGTATATAAAAAAAGATGGCTCAGTTAAAAGAGCAATGGAATCAATAAAGTAGCTCATATTAAAGTGAGCTAAGAAAAGAATTCAGATGAACTATTATTGCATTCTGAATATCAGCATAAATTTAAAACTTGGAAAGGTCACTGCTCTACCCCCAAAATGAGAAGCAAAAGCTTCTGTGTCATCCCATTTCCAGAAATTGTATGAGATAATATAAACTGCAGCCTTAATTTCCACACTGTGATCCTTGGCCCTTCCCTCACTGAAGAAAAAACAAAACGGGGTGGGGTGTCCTTGGAGAAGAGAACCAGGTAATCAATTAAAATCAAATGCTTTTGTGCATCTATTGAGATGACCACAGAGCTTGTGTCATTTAATTTGTCAGTGTATTGGGGGAGGGATGGATCAGTCTCTTTGCAATATAATGGTGCTTCATGTCTGTAATTATTACAGAAAAGTCTCAACAAAATGAGAAAAATCTCAACAAAATAGTTAGCTGGCTATTGACTATGATGTCTGCTTTTCTTTCCCACACTGTCTGTCAAGGAGTCTCACCTCCACATGAGAGATGCAAGGTCTCCATTCCCCTTCTGAGAATCTCAAGGCCCCTCCAACCTTATTGACTCAATGGCAACTCTTGAAAATGACCGTGGTTGTATTAGTGTTTTAAAATCTGTCATTTTAAGCTGGGCACTGTAGCTCACACATGTAACCCCAACACTTTGGGAGGCCAAGGCGGGAGGATCACTTGAAGCCAGGAGTCTGTGACCAGCCTGGGCAACATATAGAGATCCTATCTCTACAAAAAATTAAAAATTAGCCAAGCATGGCAGCACACTCCTGTAGTCCCCAGCTACTTGGAAGGCTGAGGCAAGAGGACTGCTTGAGCCCAGGATCCTGAGGCTACAGTGAGCTATGATTACACTACTGCACTCCAGCCTGGGTGACAGAGCAAAACCCTGTCTCTAAAAAAAAAAAATTAAATTAAAAAAGAAACCTGTCATTTTGATGTGCAAGAGAAGGGGAACACTTCTCTCCTTTGTTCCTCCAAAATAGCAGAAGCCTTATATTTAAAATCTTTTTTTTTTTTTTTGAGACGGAGTCTCGCTCTTTTGCCCAGGCCGGACTGCAGTGGCGCTATCTCGGCACACTGCAAGCTCCGCCTCCCAGGTTCACGCCATTCTCCTGCCTCAGCCTCCTGAGTAGCTGGGATTACAGGCACCCACCACCGCACCCGGCTAATTTTTTATATATTTTTTTCCGATTCATATAAACGGAATCATACAATATGTAGAGACAGGGTTTCACCGTGTTAGCCAAGATGGTCTCGATCTTCTGACCTCATGATCCATCCACCTTCTGAATCTTTTACTTACAATTATACTAATATGGTTACTTATGATCAGTTATCTTAGCATTTCTAGGCTAATAAGATTTTAACACATGGCTGATTTATCAATATAAGGTATCAAATAAAAGTAAAAATAAAATTTAATATGTTAATAGTGAATAACTGAAACTGGGTATTAGCTTTTTTGTTTCCTTTTTCTAACAGTTTTATTGAGCTATAATTCACATACTATATAATTTACCCATTTTAAGTGTAGAATTCAATCATTTTTAGTATATTCAGAGAGCTATATAACCACCACAACCAATTTGAGAACATTCTTATCACCCACAAAATACTATATACCATTAGCAGTCATTCTCCATTTCCCTGAAATGCATCCCCAGCCCTAAACAACCACTAATCTATCTTCTGTCTCTATATATTGGACTATCCTGGACGATTCATATAAATGGAATCATGCAATATGTAATCTTTTGTGACTGGATTATTTCACACTTAGTATAGTGTTTTTCAAAGGGCATTCATGTTGTAGCATGCATCAGTTCTTCATCTCTTTTTATGGATGAATAATTTCATTGTATGTACATAGTACATTTACTTTAGATCCAAACTAATGGACATTTGAGTCATTTCCATTTTTTGGCTATTATAAATAATGTTATTACAAACATTCTTACACAAGTTTTTGTGAGCACCAAGGTTTTCATTTCTATTGGGTGATAGGTCATATGATAAATCTGTTTAACCTTTTGAGGGTCTGAAAGATGGTCTTCTAAAGTGGCTACAGCATTTTACATTCCCACCAGCAGCATATGAATGTTTCACTTTTTCCACATCCTCATCAACACTTGTTATTTTTTCTGTCTGACTGTAGCCACCCTACCAGGTGTGAAGTGGCATATCGTTGTGATTTTAAGTTGTATTTCCCTGAGAGCTAATGATGAGCATCTTTTCACGTGCTTGTTGGTTACTGTGTATCTTCTTCAGAGAAATGCCAATTCAAATCTTTTGCCTATTTTTTAATTGGGCTATTTTTTACTACTGAGTTTTAGAGTTCTTTATGTATACTAGGTACAACTCCGTTATCAGATGTGTGATTTGCAGATATTTCTTCATGTTCTGTGGATTCTTTTAACTTTCTTGTGATATACTTCGAAGCATAAAAGTTTTAATTTTAACATATAATTATCTACTTTTTTCTTTTATTGATTGTACTTTGGTGAAATATGTAAGGAACCACTGCCCATTCTAAGGTCACGAAGATTTATGCCTATGTTTTTTCCTTCTTTTTTTTTTTTGTGAGACAGAGTCTCACTCTGTTGTCCAGGCTGGAGTGCAATGGCATGATCTCAGCTCACTGCAACCTCCACCTCCCTGTTTCAAGCCATTCTGCCTCAGCTTCCCAAGTAGCTGGGACTACAGGCATGTGCCACCATGCCCGGCTAATGTTTGTATTTTTAGTAGAGACAGGATTTCATCATGTTGGCCAGGCTTGTCCTGACCTCAAGTGATCCACCCACCTTGGCCTCCTAAAGTGCTGGGATTACAGACGTGAGCCACCTATGCCTGTTTTTTCTAAGAGTTTTATAGTTTTAGCTCTTGCATTTAGGTCTATGATTCATTTGAATTATTTTTTGCATATGGTGTGAGATAGTGGTTCAACTTCATTCTTTGGCATGTTAATTTCCAACTGGGCACCACTGGTTGAAAAGACTGTTCTTTCCCCTATTGAATCCTCTTGTCATTCTTGTCAAGAGTAATATAAGGGTTTACTTCTGGACCCTCCATTCTATTCCATTGACCTAGATGTCTATCCTTATTTCAGTACCACATTCTTGACTAACGTGCTTTGTAGTAAGTTTTGAAATCAGGAAGTGTGAATACAACAACTTTGCTCTTCTTTTGGCTATTCTGGGTCTCTTACATTTCCATATAAATTTTAGAATCAGCTTGTCAGTTCTGCAAAGAAGTTAACTGGGATTTTGATAGGGATTGTGATGAACCTGTAGTTCAATTTTGGCAACATTGCCATCTTAACAATAGTAAGTCTTCTAATCCCTGAATATGAGATGCATTTCCATTTATTTATTTGATCCATTTATTTGATTACTTTCAAGAACATTTTCTAGTTTTACGAGTTTTACAATTATTCTGCTAAATGTATTCCTAAGTATTTGTTATTCCGATGCTATTGTAAATTATTTCTTTTTTGTCATATTTGCTTTTAGCACTATTAAATACATTAGAAAGCTTTCCATCTTTTTCTGTGCTTTACAACATTTTATTTGATGTACAGTCCTTAGTGTTTGGTAAATGTGACTGTAAACCTATTTGGGCCAGGTGCGTTTTTTAGGAAAGAATATTTTTCTACCTTCTATCTTGTAAATTAATTACAGGAGTTTATAGAAAATCATCCTTTGCATTTAGATTTTTAAGTTTATTCCTATAAAGAATTATAATTTTTAAAAAGTCATTTATATCTATAAGTATGTCCCTTTCTTATTATCAAGGTTATATTTACAAGCCTTCTCTTTTTTCCTGACCACAATTGCCAAGTTTGTCTATTTCAACAGTATTTTAAAAGAACAAAATCTGCTTTTTTAACTTATCAACAAATGATATTGATCATTACTCTTTTTTTCATAACTTTAATGTTTGCTTTTCTCTTTATTATTTTTTCCACATTCTTTGGGTTTACCTTGTTCTTTTTCTAGTTTTTGAATTGAAAATATAATCCATTTATTTTTCATGTTTTCTCATAAGTACATGTAATCCTACAAATTTTCCCCTAATGCTGCTTTGGCTGCATCCCCTAAGTTTTGATATGCACTCCTTTCATCTTAAAACTAAATTCTTAATATGGTTTATTATTTCAATTTTGACTTGCCATTTAATCTAATAATTACTTAGAAGTTGATATACTCACATTTCTTTATCATATTCACTTTTAGCATTATTTAATAAGCTGAAAAGCTTTCCATCTTTTACAATGCTTTGAAACATTTTACATAATGAAGAATCCTTGACGTTTGAAAAACGACTATAAAACAATTTCGCCGGGTTCCTTTCCTCAGATGGAATATTTTTTAAAATTTTAAATTTTAAATTTTCCAAGTAAATATTTTCCTGTAGTTACTCTTTTTTTTTTTTTTGACAGTCTAGCTCTGTCACCCAGGCTGGAGTGTAGTAGTGTGATCTCAGCTCACTGCAACTTCCACCTCCCAGGTTCAAGCAATTCTTCTGCCTCAGCCTCCCGAGTAGCTAGGATCACAGGCGTGCACCACCACACCTGGTTAATTTTTGTATTTTTAGTAGAGATGGGGTTTCACCATGTTGCCAAGCTGGTCTTGAACTCCTGACCTCAAGTGATCCCACCACCTCAGCCTCCCAAAGTGCTGGGATTATAGGTGTGAGCCACCACCCCCAGCTTCTCTGTAGCTACCTTTTAAAATTAATAACTAATTTATTAAATTCTGGTGAGAGACTATGTTCTATATGATTTCTATATTTTAAATTTTGTGGAAGATCCTCTTTATAAAATAATTTTTTCATGGTTGTTTGAAAACAATTGGTATGTTTTGCACTGGGTACAAAGTTTTATATATGCCTACTGGAACAAACATGTTCATTGTATTATTTTTTAAATCTGTATGTTAATTTTTGATTACTGTATCTGTCCATTTCTGAAACAGGCGTTATTATACCCCATGATAATTACAAATTCCTTTATTTCTCCCCATTTTGTTTTATGTGTAACAACTCTGCTGAGTTGCCAGGAATAAAAAAGGTTATAACTCATATTCTTGGGGTAGCATGACTTTGATCTATATGAATTATTCTTCTTTGTTCTATTTAATGTGATTTTCCTTGAATTCATTTTTTCTGATAATAATATTGTTACACCCTCCTTTACAATAGTAGTTGCTTGGCACAAATTTTTCAATCCCTCTTTCAATCATGCTGTTATTTGACTTTAGCATGTCTTATAAACAGCTGTAAGGTGAAGTTCTGAGACAGTTTTAACCTAAACCAAAGGTTGCCTTTTAATACAAAATATGCAACACATGTACATTTTTTGTGGTTACTGACAATTGTAAACTTTTAACTTATTATAATTTAATATTTTTAATTTACTATGGTTTATGGTTGCTCTTTTTTCCTCTTCATGCCTTTTGTGGGTTAGAAAATACATATTTCTATTCTTCTAGAAATTACCAGTAAAGTAAAGTACCAGTAAAGTATTTCACCCTTATATGAAAGTTGTCAGAATCAAAATGGAGTCACTCATATTAAAAACCTTGACAAATAGAGCCAGGGGAGGCCATGAAGCAGGGGCAGTGGGGGTCTCATATGCAAATGCCTGATAATAAGAACTATCACAAAAGACTGCAAAAACCACACCCTTACACAACAGCCAGCACAACCTTACACACACACAAAAATGCTTTTGAAAAGGCATCTGCCCAGCAACTGCCTCTCCAACCTCTGCCTGGTGCCACCCTTGTAACTAATTTTTGTAGCCAAAGATGTCAAAACAATTTAACTCAAAACGATTATGTAATCCTTCTCATTTTTCCATTAAAAACCTTCGTCTTCCTTTACCTCCCTGAATATGCACATACTTTACTATGGTATGTGAATTCCCTTGCAATGCTCCTTCCCAGATAAATATCATTTTACTTTAGAGAGCCTCTCTCTGGCTGTTATTTCGGTTGGCACTCATTACAAAACAATATGATTTAGATACAACCACAATTTTTACTGATTTCTTTATATACCTATATTTCCTTTATCCCATGTCTTCATTTTCCTTAGATTTATATTTTATTTTCCTGGAGTTGTCTTGGGAAGTAAACTTTCTGAGTTGTTGCATATTTTGAAAATGCCTTTATTTTACCTTTCTTCTTATATATTAGTTTGCCTGGATATAGAATTTTAGATTCACAATCATCTTCCTTCAGAATTTTGAAGCTATTACACCATGATCTTCAACAATCCAGTGGTGTCAGTGTTTAGGAATGCGGTTTTCTCCACTAACTGATCTTCACCTGTGTTCTTCTTCAAGAGGACAGAAATGTCTGATTTACTGATGGCAGTTGTCCAGCACTGAATTTATTCCTTCCAAAAATATATCTTTTCTGACATTATTAGAGATAGCTTTATGGTGAAGATGTTTAGCTTGCCCTCTTAGGCCAATCACCATCTCTTCTCTTTAAAGACACTATCAGCCTTCATTGTTACCAAACTTTTAATGACCTACCATGATTATACTTTTGGCCTATGCAAACATGCATAATAGTTTTGTTGTAATAGAATTCTGCTGTTTAATGTTATAAATACAAGGATTAAATCCTTCTTACAATACTAAGTATTTCATTTATATCACACAATCCTAATATAAAGCATAAATACAACAATCAAGTCTCATGAGAATATGTTGAGATTTTTACTGGCATTTTCTAACTAACCTGAATATCACAGTGTCCAATAGGTCTGGATACACAAGTAGTATATTTATTGTAGTTTTTCAGAATAAAAATTAGACCTTTGCTTTTAACTCTGAGGTACTTCACCTGAAAAGTTTTCTGGAGATTGGAGAAAATCTTAAGGACTATATTATTTTTAAATGCAATCAATATACTTTTAAAAATGAAATTATTCCTATACATCTTGACTTGTCAGACATCCAGTGTATCTACTATTTGCTCCAGCTCTGTGAATCATTCAGGTATATTTATTCAATCTCTGCTATCCAGAGAGTTTCAGTTGTAGTCATTATGACATTTAGCATCAGAAGCCCTAGATTCGTGTCTCAGTCCAACTACTTGCTACTACCCTTATGAGCCTCAATAAGATTCTTAATCCCTCTCAGCCTCAGCTTCCTTTTCTATAAAATTAAAATCATAACATGTGCATTGTTTACATTCACTATATAAAATAATATATCTACATATAAGCACTATGAAGACTTTTAGCCAAAATGTATGTTTGGATAACACCATCAGAGGTCTTAAGTGTCAGAAGCTGAAATTTATGTATAGTTTTGGGGAAAGTGATTACTTCTGTTTGGGGGCCATTATGTTGCCAGGTCAACCATCAAGTTTCAACGTATATATAATTGGAACCCAATTTATTTCTGAAACTAGAATCTGGAAAGGCTGTTACTTATCATTTGAGAAAAGGCAACTCATGTTCAAGACAATAAAGCTCACTTAGCCTTTCTACATCACATACCACTCCAGTTAAGCTGAAAATCTGGAATACCAGTCATCATAAATAAAGGAAAAGATAGGAGAGACTCCAAGGAAGTATGTCCCCACAGCTTATCAAATGTTGTAAATAAAATAAAATCTAAAGTAGCAAAAACACCTATTTTTTAACAATATTTTGCTATTTCAAAAAAAGGCTTTCATGTACATTATTTCATTTGATCTTCCTGGCAGGTAGGTTTAGCAAATGTTATTTTTTTCACAAATTACAGATGAAACTGAGTTTCAGAGAAGTGATGTTACATTCCTGAAGTCATATACCTGGCAGGCAGAGCTGGCCCTGGGCCTTTGATTACTAATATTAATCTGCTCTCAGAGAAGCTGTCATAAAGCACCTCCACTAACCAACTGTCAAAACTAATCAACATCTTCCATTCCTTCTGTAGAACATCACCTGCCCCACGTGCTGCTGCCTCATTTGGCCCTTATATCACCATGAAATACACACTTACCAGGAGTCCATTGTGTCTGCTCCCAAAGATTTTTTTTTTTTTTTTTTGAGACAGAATGTTGGTCTTGTCACCCAGGCTGGAGTGCAACGGCACAATCTCAGCTCACTGCAATCTCCGCCTCCTGGGTTCAAGCGATTCTCCTGCCTCAACCTCCTGAGCAGCTGGGATTACAGGTGTCTGCCACCACGCCTAGCTAATTTTTGTATTTTTTAGTAGAAACAGGGTTTCACTGTGTTGGTCAAGCTGGTCTCGAACTCCTCACCTCAAGTGGTCTGCCTGCCTCAGCCTCCCAAAGTGCTGGGATTACATGCGTGAGCCACCGCGCCCGGCCGCAAAGATGTTAATGCTAATTTTACATCTGATTGTAACTGCATATTAAAAGATAATGAAACTGATTAAATGAATGAAAAAAAAGATGGTTGTCACTTCTAGGACACATAAATTGACTACTTTGGAAAAACTAAAAGCAAATTGCTAACGAGGACTGTGGTCAAATAAGATATTAGATAAATATAAATATTGGTAAAAAAAATCATAAAAATCCAAGTGGATTTTGCAATGATTGCTTTAAAATATTAAGTTCTCATTTTATTTTAAATAAAAACAAGACACTGTATCAAATACATTATAGCTAGAACTCATAAAAAAGAGACACTAGAACTGTAATTACTAAGTAATCAAAAGAAAACTCAGCCCAACATCAAAAGATGAACAGGTTACACATTTTAATAAAATATAAAATATAAGATACCATTTTATGAATCTTTGCATTAACTGACTTTTCAATTAATTGTTAATAGTTACCCTACTAACATTCAATAATATCAGATAAAAGGGTGTCTATCATAATACAGTTTCCAGATTCCTCCCCACAAATGATAAGATCCCAAGAATCTTGTTGGTGGGAAGACAGCTCTACTGAAAATTTGCGTTGCTATAACTTAAAGTAAAATATAATGTAAAATGTCACTATTTATTATTGTTGCCATTATTTGGTATTGGAAACTCTAGCATACAAAGGCCTCTATTCGGATATGGGCAGGCGGTTGAGGAAGGCAGTCAAATTTCTCTGCAAGTTAAAGTACCAGCAAATTTTAAGCTTTGCCTGGGTGGTTTTGTTGTACAATAAACAAGAAGAGGAGGGGCCAGCAACAAGCCAGCAGGAGGGGGCTCAAGAGAAAGAAGGCTGTTTCCTTGTGATGGAAATAGCCAGGGGCAATGCTGCCTAACACTGAACTTTAAGGTGATCCCCACTTTGTGCAGCACTGTGGCCTCTTAGGTTATCTCTAATTTTTTAAAAAGTACTACACAAAATAACCCTGTGTTAGTAATGTTTTGGGAAATAAGAAAGGAGGAGGGATGATTCATCTTTGGGGCTAAGAAATCAACCAGAATAATAATTTAATGTAGTGTTACATTAGGTAGTCAGGCAGACATGAGCAGGGTAGGAGAGACGCCCCCCTACAAACATTAGGCAACCATCAGGTGATAGTCAGGTGGTTGTTAACTGTCTCTCCAAAATACTAATGGGTCGCAGCCGGCACCAGAGAAAGGCAGTCTCCCAATAGATGGAAAAAACTGAAACTGGTGATCAGCAGCTTTCCCATAAGATCTCAGGAATTGGGTGAGTGGTCTCAAGCATGTGCATTAAGAGCCAAAATGGCAGAGTTTAACTGGTATATGACCTTCCTCTAGGAACACTCAACTGGTAAGGGAAGAATGCCTCACCTGAGCATGCATATAACTCCAGTAAACACACTGTGCCTGTAGTCCCTCCCATGTGCTAGCAGGCCACTGTGCATGCAGACAGCCCACTCCAAAGGAAGAATCAGGTGAGAAGGGACAGGAGATGCTGGAACATACAAAACTGTAAGTCAAAGGTCAAACTGGGCACTTGACTCTCACATCACCTGCTTGGCCCTCTTCCAAGTGTACTTTACTTCCTCTCATTCCTACTTAAAACTTTTTAATAAACTTTCATTCCTGCTTAAAACTTGCCTCAGCCTCTCACTCTGCCTTATGACCCACCTCAGTTGAATTCTCTCTTCTTAGAAAGCAAGAACTGAAGTTGCTGTAGACCTTTATAAATTAGGCACCGCTAACAGCAGTGACACACGATTCTTTCGGTAACCTCTGTGGCCAGTGGTGCCTCTGCCTGAGTTTCACTTGTGACTGCTGGGCTGGCTCCACTCACTCAGCCTGGCAGGCTGTACTTAGCTTGCGCTACCAGCCCAGATCCCATGCCCACTGCAGACAAGCCAGGCACAGAGTGGCAAGGGGTGTATGAGTGAGCAAGTGTAGGGTCCAGCCATGATGCCCAGCCAGGCGTGCCAGCTACTGCAGTGGGGCAGGCAGCTCCAGGCACCAGCACAGGCATGAGTTCTGTGAGGGGCTGTAGCTGGACCAGGCACCAGCATCTGGACAGGGGGAATGCAGCGGTGCCCAAAAACTCAGAGACACCAGCAACCATGGAGCCCCAAGGGGGTGTTACAGCGTGTCACAGCTCTGACTCAGGGAGTCCCGAGGTCTGGGTCCCCAGAAGGGTCACAGCTCTTGTCTTGCAGTCCAGCAAATGGGAACATGTCACTGCTGGCAGCTTGGCAGGCCAGCCAGGAAGATGTTTCAGCTCATTTGTGTTATAGCTTGTTTGGTCCCGCTGCCCCACTCTGGCCCATTATGGCTCCTGGGCTGGCCTGGCCCCACCACCACTTCCCATCACATGGGACAGCCACCCAGCACTGGCATAGGGTAGGAGGGATTCAGTGTTACAGCTCCTTTCGCATCTGGGCAGGCTCCGGGTTCATGTCCTGTGTCCAGGAGGAATGAGGTTATGGGGACAACCACAGCATGAGCAAGGTGGAGAAGAGTTTTATTGAGTGACAAAACAGCTGCTGACACCAGAGGGGACCTTAAGTGGGCAGCCCCTACCCAAAGGCAGGTAGTTCCAACATGTCGCTGAGTCTGGGGTTTTTATGGGCTCAGAATAGGGCAGTGTGTGCTGATTGGTCCATGGACTGGCCTGGGAAAAGCACCATTCAATTAGCTAAATCGTATCAAGAAAGTTCTCACTTCGGGTTGTGGACCCAACCTGGAACTGGCAGCCCAGTTTTCAGGCTCTAAGCTGTCTTTGCCTTGAAAGTCAGGTTTCACCAAGGACCTGCCCCTGTCTGCCTAGGAATTTGGCTGTCTCCTGCTGCTATCAGTAGGAGATAACCAGGAGAATGCAACCCTCTTGGGAATCTTTGATAATCTTATATAGGCAACAGGACATTCCAGAGTTACATGGGACGAGACTTGAATCCGTTTGTTTTCTTTTTTTGTTTGAGACAGGGTCTTGCTGTGTTGCCAGGCTGGAGTGCAGTAGCATAATCACAGCTCCTCTCGGGCTCAAACAATCCTCCTGCCTCAGCCTCCTGAGTAGCTGGGACTACAGGCATGTGATCCACCACACCTGGCTAACATTTTTACTTATTGTGGAATCACAAGTCTCACTTTGTTGCCCAGGCTGGTCTCAAACTCCTGGGCTCAAGCGATGCTCCTGCCTTGGCCTCCCAAAGTGCTGGGATTACAGGCAAGAGCCACCATGCCTGGTGGAATCTGTTTATCAACAGAAGGAGAAAATGGAAAGAAAATCCCAGAAGACATAGTACTTGGGTATGTCCAGATTACATGTTTATAAAATTATGGAGAACAGACTCTCCCCATGTTTATTCAAAGGCAAATTAGGACAAAGCCTGCAAAAACATTCATATTGTGCCTCCCTTAGAATTGAAGCATAGTTTCCAAATTTAATTGTGCAAGGCCTTGACTGTGAAGTGTTTATCTGTAAAAATATGGTAATAAAAAAGAGCTTATATGTCTGTGAACATATGAATTTAAAGAGAATATTCTCTTCAGTTAGTTATTATTTTCATTCCAGAGCTTTTAAAATTGAGTATCATAATTAGTATAATTGTGATAAGTTAATATTGAAATTCTACTGAGAAAAAAATGCAAAATGCTTAGGTATTTAGGTTTCTTTGATCATGGGCTTTGAGTTTTTTCATAATTTCATTTAAATGGGATATGATTCATTTAATTTAACTTAATTTATTTATTTATTCTCTGCTTCATTCCAGAATAGATATAAGTCTACCTACAAAAACAAAGAGAAGGGAAAACTAGACACTTACAAAGAGATCTGTAAAGTTAAAAAGAGAACAGTTTCTCAGGAGTAATACAATTGTTCTTACATCGAAAAGCAGTTAGGCACTTCTCTGAGTATCCTTGTAAATAGACACCATGATATAAAAAAAACACATCCTTGACAACATTCCTAAAAGACAGACGACAATGAGTGTCATTTGTGCTGTTTCCCTCCCTGTCTCTCAGCCCAGGCTGTTGACAGCACAGACTGATGACATCACATTGTCATGCTGATTGCATGACAATTCAGCAAGACCAGTTCTCAGGGTGACAAGGGGTAGCAGAGGCTAATTGAAATGCAATACACATTCTTAGTTTCTCTGTGGATCTGATTTGATGCAGGAGTGAACTATAAACTGCCTGGAGCGATATCCCCTGTATACTGTTTCAATCAAACTACGGATAAATATTGGGCGGCAGTAACGTACTGCTGGGATAATGACACTATAAACCAAGAATAAAATGTGAATGCCCCACAACTATTTGAATAGACTTCTTCCCCTAGACCAGGGCCCTCTAAATTTAATCTGAAAGACTGGCTCAGGCCATGATTAGGGGGTGGGGAGGGGATCAGACATGCCTCATTATGTCCTCCTCCCTTTTGAATTCAGGAAAAGCCAACTAGCATTTAACATTAACAGGACCTTAAGTCTGATAAACAGTTACAATTTATTCTCTCTGAAGCCTGCTACCTGGAAGCTTCATCTGCATGATAAAACTTTAGTCTCCACAACCTCTTATCTTAACCCAGATATTCCCTTCTATTGACGATAACTTTTTCAACCAATTGCCAACCCAAAAAATTTTTAATCTACCTATAACTTAAAAGCCCCACCCCATTCCACACCCCACCTCCACTTCGAGTTGCCCTGCCTTTCTGGATCCTCCTCTGATCAGTACTTCCCTTTCAACATCTAGTTTTATTACCCAACTATAGATTCCCTTCCAAAGTCAGTCTTACATTCTAAAATCCATTTATTTCTTTTCTTCCCCTCTTAACTCTCAAGAAACTCTGAGATAAACAAAATGCATAAAAGCATCTATAATTCCTTCTCTAAGTCTACAGCAATCCAACATATATCTTAAATGTATTTCATTGATGTCTCATATGTCCCCAAGATGTATAAAACCAGGCTGCACCCCTGACCACTTTGGGCACATGTTCTCAGGATCTCCTGAAAGCTGAGTCATGGGCCATGGCCACTCATATTTGGCTCAGTTTAAATCTCTTCAAATATTTTATAGAGTTTGACTCTTTTTGTCAACAACACCATAGGCTCAAATGCCTAACTTTGCAAATGGGTAGTGACTAAATCCAGGAAGGTCCCTGCTGTCAAGCATTCACCTCTTACTTGCTGGTTCATGTAGGGGTCTAGAAGGCCCAAAGGGAGGAGCCTTGTGTTGGGGAGGTTGAGCAATAGCTATTTCCCAACCAGTATGAAATTATTATTATTTTATTTATTTTTTTTTTGAGACAGAGTCTTGCTCTGTCGCCCAGGCTGGAGTGCAGTGGCACGATCTCAGCTCACTGCAAGCTCCGCCTCCCAGGTTCACACCATTCTCCTGCCTCAGCCTCCCGAGTAGCTGGGACTACAGGTGCCTGCCACCACGCCCAGCTAATTTTTTGTATTTTTAGTAGGGACGGGGTTTCACCATGTTAGCCAAGATGGTCTCGATCTCCTGATCTCGTGATCTGCCCACCTTGGCCTCCCAAAGTGCTGGGATTACAGGCATGAACCACTGCACCTGTCCGAAATTATTTTAATAATATAACAGCTGGTATGGACAGTCATATATGCCAGCTGATGTCAACTCTCCAACACATAACCAAATTACAAATATATATATATATCGTTTGATTTGAGGCTTTTTAAACTTGAGCTTCAGGGACTCTACTGCTAGTTTCATGGTAAAAATCTAGGTGCATTGTTTGTAAGACAGACAATAAACAATGCTAAATTTAATCAAGTCTTCCCTGTAATACGCCTGTAGGGCACCATCTGTCCCCACTGTTGTTTATTAAAGAGATGTGATAAGCCCAAGATAGTTAATGGACATCTGCCCTGCCATGTGGCCTCTGAATGTTGAGGAGACACATATACTGTCAGGGTGTACACAGTGCATCCTCCTACACCCCACCCTGAGCTGGCCCAGCTCTCTGGAATCAAGGTTAGGGTAGGGAGTGTGATCTAAGCCATACACAAATCCAACACAGAGCACTAAGAGAGTGCTTATCCAGCTTCTCAGTGTCCTGGGGTTGCATTCAGACAACAGTGCTCTTTAGGCCAGGGTTAGGTTCAACTTCACTTAACTGAAAATTCAAAAGAGAAGAGGTTTAAACACATGGGGTTTCTTCTCTCATATACAGCAAGTCCACAAACGGGCAGTCCAGAGCCCCAGACTCCATCTATTATTCTGCCCCACCAGCTGCAGCACATCCATATAGCAACATTACTTCATGGTCCAAGGCAGCTATCAGACTTCCAGCATCATGTCGGCATTCCAGGAAGCGGAAGGAACAAGAAAGAATACCAGGCTGGACGTGGTGGCTCATGCCTGTAATCCCAGCACTTTGGGAGACCGAGGTGGGCGGATCATGAGGTCAGGAGATCCAGATCATCCTGGCTAACATGGTGAAACCCTGTCTCTACTAAAAATACAAAAAAATTAGCTGGCGTGGTGGCGGGCGCCTGTAGTCCCAGCTAATCGGAAGGCTGAGGCAGGAGAATGGTGTGAACCCGGGAGGCGGAGCTTGCATTGAGCCAAGATCGTGCAACTGCACTCCAGCCTGGGCAACAAAGGAAGACTCCGTCTCAAAAAAAAAAAAAAAAAAAGAAAGAAGACCAAAACAGGCGCTTATCCCAACTGAGTCAGCTTCCTTTAAACAATTTCTATGGTTTGAATATTTTTTTGTCCCCTCCAAAACTCATGTTGAAACTTAATCCCCAATGTTGGCAGTACTGAGAGGTGGGGCCTTTAAGAGGTGACAGGGTCATGGGAGGTCTGCCCTCAAGAATGGATTAATCTATTCGGAGATTTAAGAATTAATGGGATAATGGATTAATGGATTATCATGGGAATGGGACTGGTGACTTTATAAGAAGAGGAAGAAAAACCTGAGCTAGCATGCTCAGTTCTGTCACCATGTGATAATACCATGTGCCACCTCAGGACCCTTCAGAGAGTCCCTACCAGCAAGAAGACCCTCGCTAGATGTGGCCCCTTGACCTTGGACCTCTCAGCCTCTATAACTGTAAGAAATAAATTCCTTCTCTTTGTAAATCACCCAGTTTCCAGTATACAGAAAATTAAGTAACACAGCAATCTTTTTGGATAACCCATTCAACCCTTCTGCCTACATCCCATTGGCTACACCTCGCAAGGAAAGCTGTGAAACATAGTATAGTCTTTTAGCTGGGCACATTGCAGCCCAGAATAAAATCAGGATTCTGTTTTACTAAGAAAAAAGGAGAGAATGGATATTAGCTGGCAACCCACAATCTCCACCACAAACCAATTCCAGTGAATCAAATAGCAAAACAACAAAGAATGGCAACTACATGATTTATTATTTATGCTGAACTAACCCAAGTCAGAAGATCAACCAAAAGTTCTGCAGCACTAGATCTTTCTTGAGAAAAAAGGTATAATTTAACTTTTTAAACTAAAATGCAAATTATGTCCTTGGTGACTTCACCCTTTGACTTGGCACAAACTCTTGCCAAAATGTCCCCTAAGGTGGAACAATCTAGATCACATTTGGCTCCACCTTTACTATTTTCTTAACTTATTGATAGTTTCTCTCATCATAATTCCATTACATAAGGAAGGAATCCCACAACCTCAGTAATCAGAAGTGAATTCTCTATAAATCGGCCTTGATGAGAGAGAAAATAAGCTAGAAGGCTGGGCTCAGTGGCTCACACCTGTAATCCCAGCACTTTGGGAGGTTAAAGCAGGAGGATTGCTTGAGGCCAGAGTTCGAGACCAGCTTGGGTAACATAGTGAGATCCCATCTCTAAAGAAAAAGGTACCCAGGCATGATGGCACACACCTGTAATCCCAGCACTTTGGGAGGTTAAAGGAGGAGGATCGCTTGAGGCCAGAGTTCGAGACCAGCTTGGGTAACATAGTGAGATCCCATCTCTAAAGAAAAAGGTACCCAGGCATGATGGCACACACCTGTAGTTCTAGCTGCTCGGGAAGCTGAGGTGGAAGGATCACTTGAACCCAGGAGTTCAAGGTTACAGTGAGCTATTATTGCACCACTGCACTCCAGCCTGGGTGGCAGAGTGAGATCCTGTCTCTAAATGTATGTATGTATATACACACATATATATACAAGCTAGAAATTCAGATTTTTCTTAAAACAGAAATCTGGATTTTTATATGAAAAAATGACAGCTAATTTACTTTTTAAAAAAAACAATGTGTGAGCCTCTATTTGACCAAGACCTAAACTCTGCTTGGTTAAGTGTCCACTATACTCTTGGCGTTCCTCACTTTTGTTGTCATAGGGATGCAGTTCTTTCCACAGAAAATCTTGCCTGCCTTTTTCTCCCTGTTGTTTCTCCTCTTTTTTCTCCCTTTTCTTTCCATTTCTCTTCTTTCTTTCATCTATCTTTACCAAGATAATTTTCCTTCTAATGACCTTGTTACCCATTTCTTCTTCTACACACTTCTTTCCTGAAATGCTCCTCTGATCAATACTTCCCTTTCAACATCCAGTTTTATCATCCAACTATAGATTCTCTTCCAAAGTCAGTCTTACATTCTAAAATCCATTTATTTCTTTTCTTCCCCCCTTAACTCTCAAGAAACTCTGAGCTAAACAAAATGCATAAAGGCATCTATAATGCCTTCTCTAAGTCTACAGCAAGAGGCTACAAACCAAATGCCGTCAGCAGTTAGGCAATATTCTTGACAATCAACAGTGACAAATGCAATGACAATTGATACTTAGCTTCCTTGTAGAAGAACCAATAGGACATAGTAGTTATTGTGACAAATTCAAGAACCCATCCCTTATCTAAGGTAGAGCAATTGCTACCAGCTCTTCTTTATTTTTTAAATATAAGCGGAAAGTCAGGTTTTTTCTTAAAAGAAGAAATAAATCTGAATTTTCATATGAAATATACAACTAGTTTACCTTCTAAATACAATGGGTAGACCTATGTTTTCAACCTTTGATCTATAGCACATATTGAATTATTCTCTAATCGATTCAAACACACATACCTCATCACGAAACCTGGAAGAGTGCTAAACACATTGCAGGCCCTCAATAAAAGTTGATTGATGTTGTAACTGAGTCAATGGACTTATTCATACTCTTCACTTAGGGAGGAATTTCTGGACTGTTTCAGTGCTTGGGTAAGGTTAAGAAATACTACCTTGACTATGATGAAAATAAGGGAGATACAATCACTTTTTTCTTTCTAACCAGTGGTTTTATACTTCATTTGTTATCACCTAAACCCTATGATTATGATAAATTAGCTTTAGTATACTGCACACAAGCTTTAGTGACTTCTTTATTCATGAGTGACTATAGACCTTTAATCAGTAACCACCGAAACTGTATTTTACTGGTCCATATCTTACATGTCACCAATTGGCCAGACTTATTCATTCTTTCCCTGTGAAAACACCACTAAATGTAATGACTTGAATGGTATGCTTAACCTCCGTGACGGAATTATAACATGAGAAAGAAAAAAAAAAAACATGAAATTTGGAGGCAGACAAACCTGAGTTCAAATCCTAGCTATGACACTTGCTGTATATTCTTAAGCAAGTAATAAACTTCTTGGGAGTCTCATTTTTCTCATCTGTAAAATGGGACAATAAACTCCACTTACAAAGTTGTTATGAACAGTAAATAAATAATATAAAATGCTTGACAGTTTTCCTGGCCCACAGTGGAGAATACAAAATATTAGTAGCAACTCCCTTTGCTTACTTACTGTGTATCTCAGTTCAGAATGTTTTCTCTTTTTAGCTATAAAGTGGGTCAACTCATATTTACCTAGTATTCATAGTATTTTAACTTCCTATATAGTACTTGGAAACACTAAGAAAATTTGCCAGGTTTCAATTATAAAAGTGAGTAGACGGGCAAACTAATATAACAAAAACAATTACACAATTTACAGGTTGGTTCATTTCCTAGCCATAAAACAATCCAAAGATTCCTTGCTATAAAACAACACTAATACACATTTTTAAAAGTGTTCTAAAGTGAAGGTTTTTAGTACAATAACAAATTT
Organism: Hylobates moloch; assembly: GCF_009828535.3. Taxonomy (NCBI): domain Eukaryota; kingdom Metazoa; phylum Chordata; class Mammalia; order Primates; family Hylobatidae; genus Hylobates; species Hylobates moloch. The sequence continues at coordinate 88,959,261 of NW_026652283.1, read as the reverse complement.
ACACCACCGGTAGATAAAAAATTTGTGCATATGTGTGTGTGCACATGGACACACACACACACACACACACACACACACACCACTGGTGGATAAAGGGTCATCACTCTAAAAAAGTTAATTTTTTTCCTAAGTATCAGATATATTCATAATTGAAGGTTTAATTTCATGATAGATGCCAAAGAGAAATTTATTCTTACATTCAAAATACATGTATTGAAACTTTGCTTTCAACTTAGATGAAGTAACAAGGACTGAATTTACTCTTCCACCTAAAACAACCAAATCACAGGACAAAATATAAGAAACAACAGTTTTTCAAGACACTCCACATCAAACAAAGGACAGTGATTCCTGAGGGATGGGAAACAAATAAGGTGAGCCCTGCAATTGGCCCATCTTTCTGCCTTGAAAGAGTGTCCCAGGCCGGAGCACAGAAAAGGTGTCTTAGTCTGTTTTGTGTTAACAGAATACCACAAACTGGGTAATTTATTTTATAAAGGAATTCATTTCTCACAGTTCTGGATGCTGGGAAGTCCACGGTGAAGGGCTTGCATATGGTGAAGACTTTTTTGCTGCATCATCCCACAACAGAAGGCAGAAGGGCAGGACAGAATGCATACGGACTTTTTAATGATAAATTCTGTCTTTAAATCGTCTCTTTCCTGTCTTATTTTACTGTAAGAAGTTAAAAGTAGCCATGCACAGCATGGAGGACTTGCTGTTTAGATATTTCTTTCACCAGACATCCTAGTTCATCACTCTTAACTTTCACCTTTTATAAAGCCTTTGGGCACGGACACTGTTCAGCCCAGTTATTTGCTACTTTATAACAAGGGTGGCCTTTGCTCCAGTTTCCAATACCTTGTTCTTCAGTTCCATCTGAAACCTCATCCCTTTACTGTCCATATTTCTTTCATTATTCTGGTCACAACCACCTAAGTAATCTCTAAGAAGTTCCAGACTTTCTCTTGTCTTCTCTGTTTTTGACCCCTCACTAGGATTGCCCTTAATGCACCATTCACAGCAATCCAAGCTTTTTCTACCTTGCTACACCAAATTCTTCCAGCCTCTATCTATTATCCAGTTCCTAAGCCACTTCCACATTTGTGGGTATTTGTTATAGCAACAGCCCTACTTCTCAGTACCAATTTTCTGTCTTAGTCCATATTATGTTGCTACAACTGAATACCACAGATTAAGCAATTTATAAAGAAAAGAAATTCATTTCTCACAGTTCCGGAAACTGGGAAGTCCAAGGTCAAGAACAGTGCATTTGGTGAGGGCCTTCTTGCTGAGTCATTCCATGGCAGAAGGCAGAAGGGCAAGAGAGCACACAGGGGAAGGGAGCAAAACTCATCCTTTTATCAGGAACTTGCTCCTGCAATAACTAACCCACTCCCATAACAACAACATTAATTCTTTCATGAGGACAGAGCTAATGCCCTAATCATGACCTAATCATCCTCATAACCTAATCATCCCTTGAAAGTGCCAACTCTCAATATTGTTACATTGGAGATTAAGCTTCTAACACACAAACTTTAGGGAACACATTCTAGTCACAGCAGAGAGGGAACACAGGCAGACCCCCAGCAGACTCCATAAGTAGAAAAAGTGGAGTGCAAAAATATTAGGGCAGCTAGAGTTTGCAAACAGAGTATTAGACAGGAGAGGGCTTCACAGAGAAGGAATGCTGGAAAGTTCTTTAGTCCTCCCCACGTATTCAGCAGAATACTAATATAAGGAATGAATGTAAGGAAACTGTGAAGCCTAGGAAATAACCACCTAAAAGATGAAAGGGAATCAGTATGCAATATGCACACAGTCTGGGAATAGTACCTCTGTATACCTCACACTGGTCCTGCTTCTCTAGTCGAACACATACATACATATATGAAGAAACTTGTTACAGGGAATTGGCTTATGCAGTTATTAGGGCTGGTTAAGCAGCTTCTGTAAGGCTGTGTCTCTGCATCTGATATAGAGTCCATAGGGAAGGGAGTCATTAAGGGAATGTCAGGAAAAGACTATCACAAGCAAGCTGAAACCCTGTAATCATGAGCTAGAACTCCATGAGGATAGACTGATATCCATGTCTTTTCTTCTTGCCTCTGACCTTGGTGGAACGGTAATTTTTTTTTCTTTTCTTTTTTTTTTTTTTTTTTTTTTTTTGAGACAGGCTCTGGTTCTGTCAACCAGGCTAGAGCACAGTGGCACTTATCTCGACTCAGTGCAACCTCCACCTCCCAGACTCAAGACATCCTCCCACCTCAGCCTCCTGAGTAGCTGGGAATACTGGCTCATGCCACCATGCCTGGCTAATTTTTTGTATTTTTTATAGATCAGGGTTTCACCATGTTGCCCATCCTGGAATCAAACTCCTGAGCTCAAGTAGTCTGCCTGCTACAGCCTCCCAAAGTGCTGAGATTACAGGTGTGAGCCACCACGCCTGGCCAGGGCTCTTTTTTATGGAACTAAAAACACATACCTGGCTCATGAGTAAGGAAAAGGTGAAGAAAAATCCAGAGAAGGTAGCGCAGTTGTAGGCTCAGACACTGGTCATGCCATTGAGGTGAGTCAGCTACAAAAGTGCTTCTTTCCTTCCAGTTTCCAAATCATGAAAGATTAGTTCTTGTGATCCACCCCATCTGTAAACACACAAGAAAGGAAAGTCTGTGAAATGTAGTTCAGCCTAGCCAAGTTTTTATATTATAAAGCCATCCTATAGAGAAAAAAGAAAAAAAAAAACAGAGCATCAGTGAACTATGAACAACCTTAATTAGCCTTAAATATGTGTAACTGGAGTTTCCAAAGTAGAGGAGAGAAGAGTGGGACAGAAAAATTCTAGGGAATAATGGAGAAAAATTTTCAAAATTTGATGAAAATTATAACTCTGAGGTCCTAGAGGCTTAATAACCCTTAAACACAGGAAACATAAAATCTCCACACCAAGGCACGTAATAATCAAATTGCTGAATTGTTCAAAACTAGTGATAAAGGCAAAAATCTTAAAAGCAGTCAGAGAAAAAAAAATTTTACATACAAGAGACCAAAGATACAATGACAGCAGATTTCTCATTGTTTACAAACAATGTAAACAAGAAGACAGTGGAGCCACAACTTTAAAGTTCTGAGAGGAATAAAAAAATAGGCCAGGCATGAATGGTGCAAGCCTGTAATCCTAACACTTTGGGAGTCCAGCAGGGAAAGATCACCTCAGCCTGGAGTTTGAGACCAGCCTGGGCAAGCCCCGTCTCTATTAGAAAACAACAACAACAATTGTCAACATAGAATCCTATACCCAACAAAACCAGTCTTTCAAAAATGAAGGTTAAATAAAAATATTTCAGACATGCAAAAACTTTAAGAATTCATCACCTTCAGACCCACACTACAAAAAATAACAAAGGAAGTTCTACCAGCAGAAAGAAAATAATACCAGATAAAAATATGGATCTACACAAAAAATGAAAAGCACTAGAAATGGTAACTTTTTGGGTAAATTTTTTCCTATTAAACCTCTTTAAAAGATAATTAACCATTTTAAACAAAATAAGAATGATGTAGTACAAAAGTAAAATGTATAACAACACAAAAGGCTGGGAGGAAAGAAGTAGATGTACATGTTTGTCAAGTTCTAATACCGTATGTAAAGTGGTACAAAATACGTGTACTAAACACATCCTACGAACAGGCATTTTTGGGCCCTAGTTACAATGATGAAAACAATCTGCCCCCTCTCCTTGAGGAATTTACCTCCTTCTGTACTCTCCCAGGAAGCTTAATCAGCTTTCACACTGAGCAGAAAAACTGCGGGGTAAGACCTCTTTTTAAAGTGACCTTCTTTTTAATGTTTCAGTTCTATGCTGGCAATGCATTACGGAGCAAATGACATAAAATGCAGCCACTATTTTAATGTTAAAGAAATATGTGCCTGTAGATAAGATATATTGTTCTATACTATCATTAAAGTTCATTCTATGGTCACAAGAAAGGACTGAAGGTTCCACCTCCAGGTCAACTGAGATTACAATCAACATCTAACCAAAAGTCCCCAATTTCATTCACAATGAAGCTTTACAATTAATAATACTCAAGCACATTTTCTAAACTTATTTCAATAAGATTGAAATTACTCCCATTTAAACAGATGTGATTCTAAGAATGTCTATTTTTAGATGGGAGTTGCGTAAGTTGCCAGAAATGGATCTGGCAATGTCAAGGTTATGTCTCACTGAAAAACAGACATACTTTAACCTTTGTGGGGGGAAATATGCTATCCTGCGTCTACCCTGGAGCAGATGGATATGTAAGCATGGATGTAGGGAGAGAGTGGCAATGTGTGGGCCTTTTTGCTTCAAGCATCCCACCATGCACATATTTGTCCTTTCCTAAGGGGGTAATATATATAAATCTTGTGGCAGCAAAGGGGTTTTATTTCTGTTGTTTATTCTGTATCCACCTTTCCTGGCCTATTCCACTGTAATCAAGTTGCATAAATTGACCGACACCATTCCAAGAAAAATTTTATTGTAATGAACCAAAGTGACTGGGCTGTAATGAGATTTCACAAGAGCACAGGATCACAGGAAATGAAAAGGGAAACACCACATATATTCTGTAGAAAAATGTATAATGTTCTAGCAACTGCCCCAACCTCACAACAGAATCAGTCACTTCCAAGCATTCTCATTGTACAACTCCTGCAAAAGGTTTTGAACAATAAACTTCATCTTCTGTGCCATACACTACAGTAAGTGCTTGTGATACATTTTCTGATGCATTCATTACAAAATCCTATGAGGTATAAATTATGATGTCCTTTTCACAGAAGACTGAGAGTTAGAGGGGTAAAGTTTTCACAGCTATTAATGGCTAGACAAGAATATGATGCCAGATCTCACTCTTAAGCCTAGACCCTTCCGTTCTATTCAAAGCATAAATAAGCCATTGGATCCAGGTATATTCAAATCATACATTGGACCATAAGCCACTACTGCCCCAGAAGTCCACAAGGAAGATAAATTCTCAAGTGTCAGTGGTGAGGGAAAGAAAAATACCATGATCGTAGGTCAAGCTTATGACTGAAACCCCAATGCAGAGCTGTTAGGAAACCTGGGCTGGAACATAAAGCCAAAGATTGGAGGCCTCTGAAGCCAAATCCCTCCCCTAAACCCAACTTAACTCATAGGACCAGCTGGCTCTATGGGAGGTGGGAAACTGAAGAGATGAGAAAGCTCCAAGACACAGGAGATAAAAGGGAGAAAAGAAGGTGGTTAGGTCTGCCCCACTGAACTTCCAGGTATTTGAGAAAAGGGGATAAAAAGTGAGATGCATTTACGTACATGACCTGTCAACATACAATAGCCTTGTCCTCTAGTAAATATGTCCAATCGAATGTCCCAAGAGCTTACCCCTCTGATTAGCAACACTCCATCATGAAAGGAGAGTAAGTAGTTTTTGGGAGAGGTAATTCACCATGGGCCCTGAGGGTGCCTGCATGTTCTTATTGGTTTGCCAAGAATGCAAGGCCCTGACCACATTTTACCTTGGCCTTTTCTCAGAGTTGTGTTTGCAGGGAGCAGCCCTGAGGAATGAGGAAATACCGCCCCCCAAGACAAGCTTGTTACTGCTTATAATAAAAGCAACAGACTCCACAAGCACAGTGTTCCTCTCCTGTAATACAACCCACTGCATGTGTAGGCATCAATCAAGACCCACCTGTGTTGGACTTGGGTCCAATCCACGGGTCTTAGATTTGTGGGCATAGGAAACCAGCATTAACACTAAGCTCTGGCTACTGCTTTTGCCATGAGTAATTAAGGCCTATTTCTAAAGGAAGAGTCTCAGTTTCAGTACCCATAAAACTGTGGCAAGCTAACCTGTTAGCCTGCAAGTAGGATAAAAATCTCAGACCCTTCACAGTTCTTGACAGCAGGAGGGTAGAATGAAAGGGAAGAAACTTGAATGCAATACTGTCCCTTCCTTGAGACTAGAAGTTACGTGGCATGGCCATGTATCCACATTCCCTCCTAATTAAGATCACCAGTGGGGAGTTACTATGTCAGGGAAATTTCCTCGTATTTATTGAGTTAGCTCCGTTTAGTCTTCAACCTCGCAGGCCTTGAAATTTTCTTATTCTGATATGCTTTATAAATTACATGTTGGCTTGGTTTAACTCTCCTTTTAGATTCAAAAGCTCTCTGAAAATAAGAAAAACTATTGACTCTTTAACATGTGCATAATTTTTGTTTCTGTTCAATATTATACTCCGTGGATACTCCACATATAATGTGCTAATTGTCAGCATGTTGATCATCATCACTATTAACGTTTTTAACTAAGAGCCTACAAATACAGAGCCCATTCACCCACCTTCCTTACTCTTCTCCCAGGAAAATGGGAGTATACAAAGCATATGATATTAGGAAACAGGCCTAGGTTATGACTTTCTCTTCTGTGGATCTTCTGATCCATTCTACAGAAACATTGACTCAGTAATCATGTATTTTAGACACAGAGATAGCAACTAAATTGTTTTATTCATACCATGCACATTATTAACCACTTGACAACACAGTTGTAGCCAGGAAATGTAATTTTAAACTCTCAGCTACTTAACTCTCATTTAAAGTTGAGATGTGAGAAATACTAGTTATGATCCTCAAAGGACATTCATTCTTTGGGGTTTCTCTTTGTACCTTGTCTCCTGGAAATACCAGTCACCTTGACTCACCACTTGGGAATAGTGATTTCCCATTTCACTAATTCAGTAAAGAGACCCTGGGGTCTTCCCAATTGTGGGAGGGCAGAAGCTGTCCATAGCGAGATTTGGATATCTGCTCAAAATACTAGGCAAACATTCTTTTTACCCTTCAACACGTTCACATTTTCTTACCATTAGATATGCAAGATACAAAGGGCTTGTTTTAGAGTACACACTCAGGAGAAGAAAAGGCTGCCTGGCCTGCTTTTACATAGAGGGCCTTAAGCCTTCATGCAGGCTATGTGGAAGTTCTCTTAGCCTCATGAAATCCAGCACAGTTCAGGAGATTTTACGGTTTGGAAGAAAAGCTTTGTAGTAATAACCAGAGTTATTTAAACTGGAATTTTCCTTCTACTTATTGTCTACCAACCAGTCTGGAGTCAGGTTTATCAGTTTGGGTTCGTTGAGGAGCTGACATCAAGATGAGATTTGATGTGCAAGAAATTTATTGGGGGAAATGCCTGTGAAGGACAGAAGAAAGAAAGGTTGAATTCGAAGAATCTTAAACTTCAGCACAAATATAAGAAAGTTCAGCCAGGCCAATGGAGAGTCCTTGAGCCAGAGTTGCCTGTCAGAGAAGTTCCACATCTCCCAAGAACAGGCCTGCTGTAGCATCTTTGTTGTGCTCAGTCATTTGGCTAGGAATGGCTGATGGGAAGTGTGGCCTCAGCAGGATGCAATGCTGAATTCAGAGCATAGCAGCAGGGGCTGTTCATCAGTTATGCCCACGGACGCAGGAAATCTGAGTGGTGCATTATCACATCCACCACGGTAGGCAGCCTAAGGATGGATGAGGACCCAAGTTTCCAACCAGATAACACATCCTCATGACCAGCAGATATAAGAAACAGCTGCATAAAATCCACCATTGCCTTCATTGTGGGCAAACTGCTAGGGATGCTTCCACTACATCACAGTGTTCCCTTTATGAGAGCCCAAGAATAATACCTCCTGTGGCTCAGGGCCTGGCAAAGCTATTCCTCCTGCGCAACTGGTATGTTTTCATCCTGTAGACATAAAGATTTTCTAGCTGATTTCCTCTTTGTCTTAACTATCAGAAAGTTAGAACCAGACTTGGGGTTCTACCTTCAGCTTTAGGTGCTTTTCAATTATCATCTTCTCTAATTCCTTTACTCAGCACAACTGTTCTCTGTGAGTGACCTAAAATGCTTTTCTGAATTAAGACAAGAAATAATGGCCGGGCGCGGTGGCGCACGCTTGTAATCCCAGCACTTTGGGAGGCCGAGGCAGGCGGATCACGAGGTCAGGAGATTGAGACCACGGTGAAACCCCGTCTCTACTAAAAATACAAAAAAATTAGCCGGGTGTGGTGGCGGGCGCCTGTAGTCCTAGCTACTCAGAGAGACTGAGGCAGGAGAATGGCGTGAACCCGGGAGGCAGAGCTTGCAGTGAGCCGAGATTGCGCCACTGCACTCCAGCCTGGGCAACAGAGCGACACTCCGTCTCAAAAAAAAAAAAAAAAGAAATAATTACCTTAACCTAGGCTGGTACCATTTAGAACTAAAAATGCTACATTTTAACTGCTTCAGTTTATTCTTTTTATGATACCTTTACACACGGGCCAAATTCTTTCACTCTAAACTAGTGCTATCTAGTAGAAATAGAGCATGAGCCACATGTAATTTTAAGTCTTTAGTAGCTACATTAAAAAGGTAAAAAGAAATAGGTGAAATTAAGACAATTTAAGTCTTTGGAAGCCTACTGTATATTTTCTACTTACATCACATCCCAATTTAAATCAGCTATACTGCAAGTACTCAATGGTCACATGTGGCTAGTGGTTTCTGTCCTGGACACTGCAGGTCTAAACACAAAGACTATGAATCATGAGAGTTAGAAGAGCCTTAAGAACCACAACTGTATCTGATCTGTTTTCATATTGGCTTTGATTAAAGATTTCTGAGCTCCTGGGGGTTTCTTTTTTTCTTTTTTCTCACTACTGAAGGTTTCTGATGCAAATGCTAAATCTAAGAAAAGTGAGTTCTCCTGACAGGGGTAATGACCATGAAACCCTAAGATTTCTGGAATTTTTCTTTTAATTTCTCTATGTTTGTAATTTTTTCTTCACTGGATCACCTTCGGCTTCTTCTGAGAAATAAAGTAATATAAAATACTCATGTACATCTACTAAAAAAGAAAGGAAACAAATAGACATGCATTATCTAGATTAAAAATTATTTAGAAATTAAGAGTGTTAGAGTATTAACGCAGGGCACAAAATTGAACTAATAAAATTACTTTAAAGCACACTTATTTAGATATTTTGATGCTCCTTGTTTTGGAGCCAGCTCTAAACTTTACACCTCAATTTGGGATAAGAAGAGTGTTTTCCATTTGAATCAGGGCTGGAAGGCCACAAATGTGGTTAGATTTCTGAGAGTTAAGAATTTGATTTTTTTTTTTCAGGCATTAACCTACAAAAGCCTCCATTTCCACATCTGGTGTATAGAGTAATGCTTACCTTATAAAATAGCTATGAAGAGTAATAATGTTATATATAAGCTTTGTAACAGGCAAATAGTAAGTACTAAATAAATGGCACTTATCATCATTGTTAATTACAAAAGACTGTCAAATCCAGGTATTCTTAACCTGGGGTCTGCAGATCCTTGGCTCATGGATAAAACCGCAGGGGTGGAGATCCCTAAAATTGGATGGGGAAAGATTACATCTGCATTTTCATTAACCTCTAAGCAAAATTTACCATTTCTTTCCATTATGAATAAAGGCAACATCATAGTATTAGAAGGACCTGTCACTTTGCACCAATAGAAGTCACACATACTTTCATATTAAATTTCTGATGTTACAGACATCACAAAATATCTTACATTTATCAGCTTTTTGAAATTATAGTATTAGACTTAATCTTGCTAGATCTTATTAGTGTATTAATAAAGAAATACATGTTATTAATGTATTTTTTATTTCAATATAATTGGTTTCCTTTGTAATCCTATGTACTTTGTGAACTTAAAACTTAACTTCTCATTATTCTGAGAAGGGATTCAGCAGCTTCACAGGATTGCCACGGCACACACAAAAAAGTTAAGAATCCCTAAATTTTAGTCTATCTCTTTGCTTCCAGAAAGCCAACCAAGTTTGACAATTGAACACACCTGCCTGAGTGAGCCAATTCCCAAAGTCTCGGGTTTATTTTTCTGTGCGTGACTTAATATGAAGATATTACGGTCTGGTACATGACTCCATTAATTAACCTATTTGCTGAGCTCACCTTCAGCTTATACCTGGCATCTTTCCTGAACTGTGTTGGGCCTTCTGAGGCACACAAAATGAGCTGACAAGCTGATTTTCCGGTACGTTCTGTTCACACACACCTGGCCCCCACTCGATGCCAGGCCCATGATGAAGCTGGGCAGTGATTCTCAAGCCTGTTCCCAGATCAGCGGGCAGGATCAGCGTCAGCTTATGAGAATTGCAGATTTTCAGGTCACACCCTAGACCTCATGAAACAGAAACTCTGGGGTCTATCAGTGTTTTCTCAAGCCCTCCAGAGACACACGCTTGAGTCTGAGATCCACCGTGCTAGGGAATCGGAAGTCCCTCCAATCCTGGAAAGAGAGGCTCCCATCTCTAGCATCGGTTGAGACTAACACCGCTCCTGCAACTGGGGTTGAAATTTCAATGCAGGTAGGGCAGAGGAGCGGCCAGTGAGTTGAAAGCCGGAGCAAGGGTACTTGTTTTGTTCCTGCACCCCGATTTTACTTACATTACCCGGGGCCTCGAGGGTGACTGATAGAGATTAGCCCTGAGCGTCGGCCCCTCGGCGCCGCCACTGCACAGCGAGAGAAGGGGAGTCAAGAGAGACGCTTGAGTCCCTTGACTGTCCTCCCCTACGAGCTCTCTGGGAAGAGAGCCCCAGACCTGCGAACTCTGGGCCGCTCTGCGGCCGCTTGAACACTTCGCGGGTCTTCCGCCCCGCGCTAGAGGGCGCACTCCATGACGGGAATTGCGGTCTCGGCCGCCCCCGGCCTCAGGCTTTCCGGGCTCTGCTGCCTCCGGAAAACTACAAGTCCCAGGATGCTCGGCGCGGGAGGGTCACGTGGGAGGGGCCGCGGGTGCGGCTAAATAGTCTCCATCGGCCATTTTGTGGGAGAAGCCGCAGCGCCGCCTCTTCTCTCGCGTCCTCGCATCCGTCGCCGCCGCCTCTTCCTCCGCCTCCTCCTTCGCCTCTTCCTGCCTCCTCCCGGCTTCCGCCGCCGCCACTCCAGCCTAATCCCAACTCCAGGGCGAAGCGTTTTCTTATTTATTTCCGTTTTCTCGCCACTACAGCTTCCTGACAAGGTGATCCGGGCGGGCCCCGCAGGAATTTTATCCCCTCACCGGCCTCACACTAGTATCGCATGTCCACTATCCAGAATCTCCAATCTTTCGGTAAGATCCCGTCGCCGCCGCCTCCCTTCTTTGCCCTGCGCTCCTCTCGGCCTGTTGCCAGCCTGGACCACCGCCCCTAGGGGCCCCCTTTCTGCCCTCCCCGCACCCCTAGTGGGGCTTTGTCTCGGCGCCCAGAAAATGGCGACGGGGCCCCTGGCGACCCCCTCCCCGAGGACAGCGCCGGACTCCGAGCTCTCCTCTCGGAGCCCCGGCCGCGGGCCCTGCGCCACCCCCTACCCCGTCCTTGACCCGGCTCTCGCCTCTGCTTCTGCCCCTTGAAACCTTGGCGACCCTATTTCGTGGACTCCTAGATCGGCCCTGCTACTAGCAAAGGGTATGCCCGGCCAGGGGAATTAGCGATCGGCGCCCTTTCTCTGGCAGCTCCTGGGCACTTAGGGAAAGATGCGGATGCAGGCCTCTGATCTGTCACAGGCCGGTGGTTCAGTCTTCTCTGCTTGCGTAGCAATTTGTAAAATTACGCCTCTTGATATACATGTAATCTACTTTTTTTTTTGGCAAGGCACAGTTACGGTTAAATGACTAAGGTGGGCGTATTCGAGTGTTTATGTTTTCATCAGAATGTAATCGAGATGACGCACATTTTTATAGCGGCTACAATATTAAGGTTTTCTAAATCTCCTTTTTCTCATTAGAGGACCATATTTAACGATAACATTATCTATCTATAACAGCATTTTTCTACAATGGATATAGCTGTTCAAATGTTTCTCTTTTTGTGAGAGTACCTTGGGGGTTTTATTAATACTCCACCCGCATCTCCATTCCTACCGGCAAAAACAGCAAAGGCACTAGAACCTTCATTGATGACTCTCTGGATTGGTAGTATAATGTATTTCTGGGAAGTACTTCTTAAAAAATATTTTTCTACTTTGGATTTTTTTTTTATCCATTCGCAGACCCCTTTGCTGATGCAACTAAGGGTGACGACTTACTCCCGGCAGGGACTGAGGATTACATTCATATAAGAATCCAGCAACGGAACGGCAGAAAGACACTGACCACTGTTCAGGGCATTGCAGATGATTATGACAAAAAGAAACTTGTGAAAGCTTTCAAAAAGGTAAAGGGATTAGGTAGAAAGGATTAGAATTACTGGTGCACACCTCTGAACTGGATTATGATTCACACCTTTATATCAGCGTGGATGAAAATGACTAGACCAAGAAAGTTGTTCTCATTTTTGCAATTAACCTGTAAATATGTAGTTATTCTCCCAGTGTGGTCTCTCATTTTAAAAGATTCGCGTTGCTTTCAAATAAATTTAAATGTGAAATATTTAGTTCTTGATGTTACACATAAAATCATTTCCTGGTTTACAAATTAATTTGGAAGGATTGTGGATTATAGAAGACAAAATCTGTTTCTCTAAATATGATCTAGCTTACTGAAATGGTTAATTCTGTTCATACGGTGAAATAAAACCTCATAGTAGTTGACTAAATTTTGTTGTATATTTATACACTTTTCCAGAAATTTGCCTGTAATGGTACTGTGATTGAACATCCTGAATACGGAGAGGTTATTCAGCTTCAAGGTGACCAAAGAAAAAACATCTGCCAGTTTCTCTTGGAGGTGAGTGATTGGGTGCTTTATGTGTAACCTTGAGATTGCTTTTAAAATTGTACTTAAAGGCAACATGATTTGTTTTCTGCTAAGTAAAAACTCATACGAATGAAGGAAATTAGGTGAAGTAAAGACATGGTACTTATTTGGAAAGCAAAGACCTTTATCTGGTTTATTTTGTCATTACAGTATTCTGATCATTTCTGTATATACACACACAGGATATTTCTTGGCATGTAAAGTATTCAAATATGTGTTGAATTGTTGGCTATCAGCAGTGCATGCCACAGACAACAGTGTTGCCGTAAGCTGTTGATAGTGATTCTTTTTAATTACTCTTCCATGTTTTCTTAATGAATTTTTATATTTCTCAAGAGTTATTTTGCTAAATTAGATTTTATTTTACAGGTTGGCATTGTCAAGGAGGAACAGCTTAAGGTTCATGGATTCTAAAATGAACCTAAATACGTGGAGAATTTCTTGAATAGTTTTGTTCTCTAAACCCGGTTTGGCTGCCTTGTGAAATGATTCCCTGCAGTAAACGGACTTTTCATTTATTTAATCATTCAAACTTCCATTCACATCTGCATGATTACAGAAAACATGGTGTATGTAGACTAGTAACACATAAGAAAATTGCAGTAAGATGGTAACAAAACCTCATATTGTCTTTACATGTTTCCAATGGAAAATGTTTTGAGTGTTTATTGTTCAGTTTATTACGTTTCACTTGATTAAATTTTTTTGTTGTTGTATTAAACCATGTACGTTGCAGCTTAACAATAAAAAAAAACTATGAATCTTTGTGAGCAATTATGCTCCCAAATCTAAGCAAGTAAAATACACATATTTTGTCTTTCTTAATTGGAGTTCTCATTCTGCAAATATTCCTTCTGATTAGCTTCAGCTGTTTACACCCAGCGCTTAGAGGAGAACCTTTGTCATATGTAGCTTGTGTTTCTCATCTACTGATTTAAGAATAGAAGCAGGAGTAGAAATTCAGCCAGAGCCACTATTCATGGCAAAGCAAGTAAAAGCTGTCAAAGAATTGATCAGATTGTAGTATTAAATGTTGTTAAAGAGTATGAAGTTTAACAGTATTAGCACATAGAGTTCTTTTCTGTGTTCTTATCAGTTGTTACTGAGTTGCCAACAGAAGTCTATCCCTAAGTACCAGATACTGTAATAGTCTTGTGACATAAAGTATATTTAGTCACAGGCACTTACTTCCCTGCAAGTGTAGGTTGATGGTATCACTGCCTTACAGGTGGAAAACATTGGGCCTCAGGTTAATTTCCCAAGAGTGCTAGAAAGTGACAGGGTGTCAGCCCAGAGATTCCAGCCAGGAAATTTCTTTCACTACATCATAATTTTGGTATGTGTTTCACCAAAGTGAACCAGAGCCACAGATGACAATGACCAGGCGTGATAGTTTTGTAAGAAATAACCACCAGCCACGGTGTCTCATACCTATAATCCCAGCACTTTGGGAGGCCAAGGCGGGCAGATCACTTGAGGCTGGGAGTTTGAGACCAGCCAGGCCAACATGGTGAAACCCCATGTCTACTAAAAATGCAAAAAATTAGCCGGTGCGCACCTGTAGTCCCAGCTGCTTGAGGCTGAGGCACCAGAATCTTTTGAAACTGGAAGGTGGAGGTTGCAGTGAGCCAAGGTGGCACCACTGCTCTCCAACCTGGGCAATAGAGCAAGCCTCTGTCTCTTAAAAATACGTATAATTTGCAGTTCTTAAGAGATTTCTGCAGCTCATCTTCTTGAGTTCCAGGCTCCTTTCTATTAAGTAGTATTTACTTGGTTGTACGAGCCATGCCACTAAAATCATTTAGCCGATGCAAAGAAAAATCTACAAGGGCAAACTTTTTAGTTTACTACAGTTGGATAAGGATGGTATGGAAAAAGTCTTATTTTGGGGCCAGTGAGCCCTAATGAGCCCTTGCCTATATTTTGGTGATACTATTTTTGGGAAAACAAAATCAGCCCCCACAAAGTTTGCCTCTTAAAGACACTAAGTAATAATAGGTTTGTTATTTTCTCACCTCATCCTTCCTCCAGTACAGTAAGACAGACTATTAAGAGCTATACACCAGAATATAGACCCAAATTTGATAAGCACATTTCTGGAAAACATCAATATAGTTTGATGAAGAAGATCAAGAAGTTTGGGAGAATTTTCCAAGTTATTAAGAACCTCCTTTTTCATCTGTGATATTTTATAATAGCACCCTGTTGAGGGGTGCTATGGAAATAGTAAAGCAGAAATTTATATTAACAGCCAGATTCAAGTGCTGCCTAAATAGATAACATCTGCTGAGAGCTGAGCTAGTGCCAAGAAAAGAATTAGATGGGAAAGAAAGCACTCCTCATCCTGGGACCCGTAGACAAGCTCTGTAGTAATCACTTCGTCAGTCCAAAGTGGGTGGGATTAAAAGGCTTAAGGAAAACTTCCCTCTGGATTTCGTGAAGAGCACCTTTCCTGATTCTGTTCCCTTCAGCCTATGAGTTCCAGCACCTGATTGGACTTTGAACTTGGGGGGCAGTCCCAATCTTTAGAGCAAGAAAGAAACTAGGAGGCATTGTGTAACTGTGGAGGAAAGACAACATGTCTTAGAGATGGAGCAAACTGGCAGTAGCCAAACTGGATATCTCTCTGTGTCTTCCATGTTGGAAGGTCTTGATCTGCAGTTTCTTTAGTGGTTTATACTTCAGGGTGCACAATGCGTAATACCAAGTAGAAGACAAATAGGTTTATCCCTTGACTTTTAAACTTGGAGACGCCATTAGGAAGTTAAGACCTTTGGTTGAATCATAGCCTGGAGTAAAGTGCTGCCAGCAGCAATGTCCTCTACCTTTCAGTCCTGGCTCTCCTGAGGCCGAGGAAACCCCATGGAAGCAGTCTGATCAACCTGCTTAGGAACTTGAGTAACATGAACTGCTCTCTTAACCATTCCAGAAATGGGGTGGCTCTGATCATATGGAAGGGACAGTTCTAGTTCCAGTCATAATGGCAGTTAACCAAAATAACTTGAGAAATATGGAGTGGTAATGCAGGCTTCTGTGTGCCATGTGTATGCCACCAGCCTGGCTCCACCTAATGCAATGGGTAATGACAGCTTGGGGAAAGGCAACCTCATTCGACCACCTCCACACACCAATTGCACTGGGTTTCTGAGGACTCCCCTTACCAAGCCAAAGGTCCATTTGGGAGAGAAACAAAGGCATGATCCTGCTGTACTAAATCAAGGGAGTCCTCAATTGTGGACTGTGATCACTTGACAAGCAAGAGGTAGCCAGGTAACATTGTGCTTGTCTGGGATCAAAGGGCCAAGGGAATCAGCTAGAATTAAGCAGGAGCAAAATTATATAAGGAGGCCTCCGCATTGAACACTCTTCACATAGTCATGTAGGCACTTAACTCCTTTTTATCTGGATAATGGAAACATGGAAAAAAAAAAAACCATAAGTCAGAGGAATAGGCTATATTTCCTCCCTCCTGGAAAACCATTCAGAGTGGAATTAATACTGATAAGGGAATGCCAGACTCCTCCAGTGTTCCTTACCCAGCATTATTGTGTTAGATGATTTTAGGGATTCTCTGAGCTACATAGGAGAACTTAAAATGGCAATTTAAGGCTGGGCACTGTGGCCCATGCCTGTAATCCCAGCTACTCGGGAGGCTGAGGCAGGAGAATCACTTGAACCCAGGAGGCAGAGGTTGTGGTGAGCCAAGATTGTGCCATTGCACTCCAGCCTGGGCAACAAGAGTGAAACTCCGTCTCAAAAAAAAAAACAAAAAGAACTGCAATGGCAATTTAAACTCAGCATCGGCTTGTGAGGATGCCATCGTGGGTCAGGTGGCTTACCTGGTAAGTCAGTCTGATTTTGAACCCACCATGGGTAGCAGTAGATCTGCACTGGTATATAGATAGCTCTGCACCTGTGAACTGAGGGCCCTGATGCTGCGTGATGCTGGATCTAGGTGCCTTCATCTCAAACTAGTGAACAGCCTGCAGACATTTTTCATGCAAAAAGTAATGACATATAGATAGGCACCATTCATTCAAGGCACAAAAGAACTTTAAAGCCCCCACAGGGAATCTAATTGATCTCAGGCCTCATGCTCAGGCCTCAACTGCAGCTCCCTGTTCTAGCCTAGAGGGTTTTGAAGGGCCTCAGGTCTATAGAATCGTCCAGAAGGAGGCTAGCTTTAACCCCAGAGTTTGTCTCCATGTGTCCTTTACCCATTCTTACCAGGACCCCAGACCCCAGACCCCACCCCCTGAGTCCACTGGCAAGGAACAACATACTGTCTGGAGAGTGGAGATAGAACTTTTAAAAAATGTTTTTATTTTTATTTTTTATTTATTCATTTGTTTATTTTTATTTTTGAGATGGAGTTTCACTCTTGTTGCCCAGGCTGGAGTGCAATAGCACGATCTCAGCTCACCACAACCTCCCCCTCCCGGGTTCAAGTGATTCTCCTGCCTCAGCCTCCCGAGTAGCTGGGATTACAGGCATGCACCACCACGCCCAGCTAATTTTGTATTTTTAGTAGAGATGGGGTTTCTCCATGTTGGTCAGTCTGGTCTCGAATCCCGACCTCAGGTGATTCGCCTACCTTGGTCTCCCAAAGTGCTGGGATTACAGGCGTGAGCCACAGTGCCCAGCCATAAATTGCCGTTTTAAGTTCTCCTATGTAGCTCAGAGAATCCCTAAAGTCATCTAACACTAACATTTTTAGTAGAGACGGGGTTTCTCCATGTTGGTCAGGCTGGTCTCGAATCCCAACCTCAGGTGATCCGCCCACCTCTGCCTCCCAAAGTACTGGGATTACAAGCGTGAGCCACCGCACCTGGCATTTTTTATTTTTAAATTTATTTTTCCCTTTTATTTTTAGTTGACATGTAATATACATGTTTGTGGGATACAAAGTGATATTGCGATACATGTACACAATATAAAATCAAATCAGGGTGATTAGCATATCCGTCACTTCAGACATTTATCATTTCCTTGTATTGTGAGTATTTTAAATCCTCTTTTCTAGGTTATCCATGTCAGCCATGACAAATTCTGTGGGGAAGACATCACTAGACAAGGATTTGGTAGAAGGTATAATTCCTTGAAGTAAGAAAAGGCCAACCTGGGCGCGGTGGCTCATGCCTGTAATCCCAGCATTTTGGGAGGCTGAAGCAGGTGGATCACCTGAGGTCAGGAGTTCCAGACCAGCCTGGCCACCATGGTGAAACACCATTTCTATTAAAAATACAAAAATTAGCCAGGTGTGGTGGCACACTCGGGAAGCTGGGGCAAGCAGCTCCAGGGAGGCAGAGGTTGTAGTGAGCCGAGATCACATCACTGTACCCAGCCTGGGTGACAGAGCAAGACTCTGTCTCAAAATTAAAGTTAAAAAGAAAAAAGGCCCACCCCCACCCACTCCCTGGTCATAAACATCCACTCTTAGTGCATCACTGCCATTGACTTGTTAAAAAACGCAGAAAAGCTTAGCCCAACACTAGAATCAGGAAGAATAGTAAATGAGTGGCCAGACACACTGAATGGGAACCAGTAACAGCTCACTCGGTAGATGAAGTATGTTGAAATGAAATATAGTGTACCCGGTGAATGATGCTATTACAGAAGAAATTGAAGGGGGGGGGGGGATGGAGTCCTGTAAGTATGCAGTCCTTTATCACCCCCTTGTGGCCACTTAAACAACTGGAAGGCTCCTAGCAGTTTACATACATTATGAAGGTTTAAGTTGCAGTCATCATTAAAGCACCAGCTGACAGGTTTGATTTTGTCATCACTCAAATGTGATCCAGAAATTAATCTAGCCAATCATTTATTATAATTTATATAAATCAATTGCCATTTTTCTTTACCTGGGAGAGACAACAATGTTTTCATGGTCTTGCTCTGGGGATATATAAAGTACCTCAGCTACTATCTACCACGGTGCTGTTAGAAGGAATTTAATTTAAATGTAAACAGAGACTTCTGTTTACAGCCTCCAGGGAATGAATGATTAAGCTAGAAAATAATCAAGACTCCTAAATTGTCACTTGTTGAGAAACACAATCTGGAATTTGGATACACACACCCTAAATATTCAGTGCTCTCAATCTAAACCACTGTCTTAGGCCAATACGGAAGTTAATGTGCCTTTCACTTACAAAGTTGCCTAAAGGCTTTTGTCTGGGAAAAGTAGTGACAGGATTCCTTAAAACCCCTTAATGCCACAATACATGATGCCATTCCAGCAGACCTGAAGAACCCAGAACAGGACTCATTTGGAAAACTAATCATTAGGAACCTACTCACTTGCAGATCGTCTGGCAGATCTCACCTGCACAGGTAGGGGAGGGCTAATCTCACCTGCACAGGTAGGGGAGAGCTCAGTAGTAACCTGGAAATGGTGCTGTAGGGATTTGGTCCCACAGGAATCAACAGCAGCATCACCAGATGGGCCTCAGGTTAGAGATCCCCACAAGAGGTGTTAAGAGGTATAGCTTAGGAAACTATCTCTTTAACAACAGATCCTTTGGGCCTTTTTACATTTTTATCAAGCATTGCCCCTCATTTTCTCACTTCTCTACCATTAATAATAAAAATAGCTAATTCCTTTTCAACACTTATATTGTAGGTCCTGCTCTGAGAATGCTACATGCGTCAGCTCATATAATTCTCTTCACAGACATCATGACCCAGCATAGATTCCCTGGCCTACCATCACAATCACACCCCTTGCAAATATCATCTCCCCTTGATCCTTTCTCCTTTTTTTTTAAATTCACTTGACAAAACCCCAATCCAATCCTTGTTCAACCTAACTATCTGACTGCGCCACAACAGCACATAACACCTGGAGATAGCTTGGTGGGGGGGCGGGGGGGATGATGGCTTTTCTTTCTTCCTTTCCCTTTACCAGACCCCCCTCCATCCTCCACTGAGCAAGGTGAAGGCTTTGTCTTATCCATCATTGAGATATTTGGCCGTCTTCATTTTTCCACCTCCAAATCTACTCTTTGGAGGCAATGTTGCTTACTCTGTCTTCTTTCGTGTACAAGGCATGAAGTACACTTGCTCCACCCATCAAAACAAACCCCTCCATTTGTGTCCTGGGTACTATCTCCTCTTCTCCATAAAATACCACTGTAATTACCTCCTTTCTTCTGAATCATCAATTTCTTCCTCTCTACTGGATCATTTTCATCAGATGGAAACATTATCTAGTACTGCCCGTCTTTCAAATAGAAGAAAAGAAAACCATTGATCTCACATTCCCTTCAGCAAACAAACAAAGAGCCTGCTTCTTTACCCCCAAACTCTTTCCCCAGTTGGCTTCATCTAAGTAAATGGCACTGCCATCCATAGAATTGCTCAAACTTAAAACTTTATCTTTGAATCTTCCCTTCCTTTACTGCCTTTACCCCATCCGATCTAATGGGGTCTTATTGTTTCTACTTGCAAAATGTATCATACCCATCCTTTCCCTTACCCCCAACTTCTGACTAGTGCACCTGACAAGCACAATTGTTTTGCACCCGGATTACTACAGTAGCTCTCCAGCTGGTCTTCTTGCATCCATTCACAACACAGAAGCCTGAGGATTCTCCAAAAGTCAAGTGAGATTATGTCAGTTCTCTGCATGAAAACTTCTGAAGGCTTCTCATTACACTTAACATTACCTCCAAACATATTACAATGGCTTACAGGATGCCACATCACCTGTTCCCTGCCTACCCCTTGTTCTTGCCATCTACTCTCTGACTCTCCACTACACGACCAGACCCACTGGTCTTCAACCTTAAAGCATTTACACTCCATGTTCAGTTGGTCCAGAATACTCTGTCCTGCTCTCCATCTCCCTTCTTGTCCCTCAATTTCAGTTCAAACCTCATCTGAAGAAAGCCACCTCTGACCACCCAATCTAAATAAGCCCCTCACCACCCATCCCTAAGACAGCACCCTGTATTTTGTTTTCTTTATAATATTTAACTTTATTTAACAACATCTTGCTCATTGTTTTGCTAGTTTACCTTGCATCTCCCTACCACTAACATGTAAGGCATACAAGAGATACTTGTAGGAGATGCTGTCAGTGCCTCACCCATATCCCTTGGCACTCACCTTTCCCACACATGTGCCCTGGATGCTCCAACTGCAAGCATCTGTGTCCAACTGCAAGCATTGCTTGAGGGCATTCCCTGGCCCCAGGAGCATGCAAGGGATGGAAATACTTGAGACTGGGGCAGGATGGAAATGCCAAGGAGTTAACACCTGCCCCCTGCACCGCACACACTAGCAACCTCCAATCAGTGGCAGGTGGAAATCGCTATATAAATATCCCAGCTCACTTACCCTCAGGTAAGAAAAGCATGAAAGCATGGTCTATACTGACTCCCAGGATTTCCCAGCAAGACTGGACCTCAGTTGCCGATAACAATAACCTGTCAATAAAGTACCATTTATTGGCTCCCTTCCCTTCCCTTCTCTGTCTCATTTTCCCATACCTCCACCTATGCTTTCTGAGATCACCTCCCAAATAAACTACCAGCACTTACATCCTTATCATAGCCTTCTGGGGGAACCCAACTTAAGATATCTTTGTAACTCCCACCCCAGTTTAGATCAGGGTCTGAAATACAATAGGTGCTCAATAAATATTTGTTGAACAAATGAGTAAATCTCCCTCCCTGTGACCACCACTCACCCTTTGGGAAATTCCAGACTTATCTATTATACATAACGTATCTGTGGGTCGTTTTCCATTCTGAAGATATTTGGAGCCTGTGTATCTCTGAGATGGGAAGAGAAGAGATATTTGAAATAGAATTGCTTGAAAATAATTATTTCTGGTAAGCCATTTCCTTACTCTTTCTTTCATGCTTCTCCCCTGGAGTAGGGGAAGAAGAAGGGAGTTCAGTTCCAGGAGAAAGGAAGCTGGAAAAATGAATGCCTGGCAGGGACATATTCTACCAGGGCCTTGGAAAGACTTTGGTTCTAGGCCCCTTTGCCCTTTGCTGACATTTTCCTAGCGGCCTAGCTTGCCCAGATGCTGGCTGATACTTAGTTATCTTCTTATCACATCATTCTACATATGCAAGAAGTATCCATGGGGGAAAAGACGGATTATTTAGTTGAAGGTATTAGGAAATTTGGCTCAATAAAGAAAAATTGGGTCCCTACTCAATCCACAAACACTAGTGGATTACAGATGGATTAAAGACCTAATTGTGAAAGGCAAAACTATAAAGGTAATCAAAGAAACCCAGAAAGATATGTTGTGACTGGGACAAAAAATAAGGGTTCTTTAATTGGTCAAATAAGCTGGGTGCAGTGGCTCACACCTGTAATCCCAGTACTTTGGAAGGCAGAGGCAAGAAGATGGCTTATAGCCAGGAGTTCTAGGCCAGCCTGGGCAACAAAGCAAGACCTCATCTCTATAAAAAATTTTAAAAATTAGCCAAGCATAGTGGCACACACCTGTAGTCCCAGCTATCGGGATGCTGAGGCAGGAGGATTACCTGAGCCCCGGGGTATGAAACTGCAGTAAGCTATTATCACACCATTATATTCCAGCCTGGGTGACAGAGTGAGACCCTGTCTCTGAAAAAATAATATGATAAAATATACATAACATAAAATTTATCATCTTGACGTTTTTATTGCATGTCACTCCTTTATTATACTAAACTAGCAAAAAAATGTAGTACAGTCATTCTGAAAAAGAATGCTGGGACCATGTGACAGGGCAAAGCAACTAGAACACGATTAAGAAATCAGGCACAGTGAAAGACACAGTTGGACATGCTCAAGAGGCATTTCACTGCCACAAAACAAGGCAGGGGAGGGATTCTAAAATATACAGCAAAATGCACTTCTACCCTCAGAAGCCAAAGGCATATCCCGTGTTGGTGTGAGGAATGGCTTACTTTCTGATGACCATACGTGGACTATTTCAACTGCCACTAGAAACCCCAAAGCGGTTGTGTGCATGTGTATGTGTGTGTGTGTGTGTGTGTGTGTGTATGTATATATATAGTGGGTATATATGTGTATATATAGTGTGTGTATATATATGTGTATATATAGTGTGTATATATGTGTATATATAGTGTGTATATATGTGTATATATAGTGTGTATATATATCCACATACAAATATATGCATACACATATACATATATAGACAAAATTTAAGTTTATGTGTTGAATTATGTGTTGTTTATGTGTTGCATTTACTTTTACAAACATATATATACACATGTGTTGCACTTATATATAATATCTATATTTTATATAGATAAAAATCATATATATCTATATTTATATATAGATATTATATATAAAAAATTTGTAAATGCAACACATAAACTTAATTGAGGATTGATCCCAACCTTCTAAAGCCAGCTTCTCTGGCGTCAGGGAGGAAATAGTTGATTTTTTTTAACATTACTATGTAGGTTACATTTATCTTCCACTGAAATGACTAACCCCACCACCCAAGTCAGTGACCTAACCACAGAAGGGCACAGGACTGGCTCCTGGGGTCAAATAGGCGCTCTTGCTTCATTGCTTCTTGCTTCTTCATTGGTCATGCCTTAGCATGGTTCCTCCCTCTCCCCTTCTCAAGCTGGTCCCTAGTAAACATAGCCCTGGCAAAACCCAGAGTTACTACCACTGAACTCTCTTGGCTAAGAGAAACCTTCCCTCAGTGTGGACTGAGAACCCATGCCCCAGAGGTACTATTCCAACCCAGCTGTATGAAGGGAGTGGGTGTAGGAGATAACAATGGCTGAGAGGAAAATGGAAGCCACTGGTCCCCCATCTGCGGCTACAACTTAAGATGACTACAGCTGGGCACGGTGGCTCACAGCTGTAATCCCAGCACTTTGGGAGGCTGAGATGGGTGGATCACCTGAGGTCAGGAGTTTGAGACCAGCCTGGCCAACATGGTGAAACCTCATCTCTACTAAAAATACAAAATTAGCTAGGCATGGTGGCATATTCCTACTGTTCCAGCTACTCGGGAAACCGAAGCAGGAGGATCAGTTGAACCTGGGAGGCGGAGGTTGCAGTCAGCTGAGACTGTGACACTGCACTCCAGCCTAGCTGACAGAGCGAGACTCCATCTCAAAAAAAAAAAAAAAAAAAAAAAATGACTATGAAGTGGTCAGTGTGACATATGCAGAAGTGCGGAGGAAGGGATGGGCAGAGAGGGCATTCCTTGGGACAGTAATCTGTCTGCTGGCCTTTATTTCTTGACCTTGCTCCCAACAGCCATACCTTCCATGGCTTTATGCACAGTCTCTTCATTCCCCCCAGGAACCACATGGGCTTGGTGGGCTTCAAGTTCTTGTCCAATCTATAGACAATGGGAATACCAGTTGGCAGGTCCAGCTCCATGAAGCCTCTTCAGAGACACCCTCCAGATGCTCGACAATGCCCCAAAGGCTGTTGCCATCAGCTGCAATCAGCACCCATTTCCCCTCCTCGATCTAGGAAACTATTTCTTCTTTCTGAAAGGGCAGAGCTATGGCAGTAGTGCCCTTCAGACTTTCACAGGAGGGTAGCTGATCATTCTCACTGGTGTTGTCTTAGACGGGATGGTTGGGCTCCATCAGAGGTGATGAGACATCATAGGAGCACCTCCAGATCTTTACCGAGGCCTCCTCATGCTTGGCAGCAGCTTCTGCTTTATTAAGGCCAATTAGAACCCCATAGTGGCACTCATTCCAAGTCCTCATTACAGGCATCCACATCTGGTCAATGGCATCCAGCACTGTGCAGAGGGTCCAGATGGCTTTTTCTTCCACTGCCCAAGCCACCACGCCTCACAGAAAAGTATCAGGCTAATCAACCCAGATCCATCTAGGCCACTGCCACAAGGTCTTTTTAAACAGCTTTATTGAGATATAATTCACCTAGCAAAAAATGTGGGCGGATCACGAGGTCAGGAGATCGAGACCATCCTGGCTAACACGGTGAAACCCCGTCTCTACTAAAAAAAAAAAAAAAATACAAAAAATTAGCCGGGTGTGTTGGCGGGCGCCTGTAGTCCCAGCTACTCGGGAGGCTGAGGCAGGAGAATGGCGTGAACCGTAGTCCCAGCTACTCGGGAGGCTGAGGCAGGAGAATGGCGTGAACCCAGGAGGTGGAGGTTGCGGTGAGCCGAGATCGCGCCACTGCACTCCAGCCTTGGGGACAGAGAAAGACTCCATCTCAAAAAAAAAAAAAAAAAAAAAAAAAGTGTACAGTCCAGTGTGGTTTTAGTATATTCCCAAGGTTGTACAACATCACTACAATCAGTTGTGGAATATTTTCATCACCCCCCAAAGAAACATTGTACCCATTAGCAGTCATTCCTCATTCACGTGTTTTCTTCTAGGAATGTATAGTTTTAGGTCTTACATTTAAGTCTTTGGTCCAGTCTCAATTAACTTCTGTGTATTGGTATAAGGTAGGAATCCAAATTCATGCTTGTACATGTAGATAACCAGTTACTCCAGCACCATTTGTTAAAAAGACTAGTCTTCCGCCCATTGGATCATCCTGGCACCCTTATTGAAAATCAATTGGCCGTAGATGAGAGTTTATTTCTGGACTTGCAATTCTGTTCCATTGATCTGTTTATGTATCTTTATGCCAAAACCACACTCTTAATTACTGCAACTTTGTACTGAGTTTGAAATTGGGAATGTGAATCCTCTAACTTTGTTCTTTTCCAAGATTGTTTTGGCTTGTCAATGTCTCTTCCAGTTCAGCTAGTTACAAAGTATCATTTTGCCTCTCATCTGAGGCTGTGTCCTGTACATAGGTTTTTCTCAGGAACCTTGTCCGGAGGTCTTGAATCGGGGTGACTGAATGCCCCAGCCATGTTCCCAGCTCATGGTATCCCAATCTCATCTTTATACCAACACTATAAACTACCTAGCCCCACTATGTTACTCAACCTGGCTCCTAAAATCCCAGCCTGAGCCAGAGTCCTTCTCCCCAAATGCGTGAGGGCAGAGCAGCTCCACGATAAAACCCAAGTAAGCTGCCCAGGTGTTTGCAGTCTCACAATGATTGAGTTTTCCTCTGCTAGGAAAAGAGAGGGAGAGAATTTAAAAACATGTAAACATAAACAACATTTATTTTGAAAATGTTTTCTTTTTCTTGTTTTTCTTGCTATGGGTTTCTATTAAATCTAAATTAGTATAAGAATCCTAGAAGAAAGCCTAAGAAATACCACTCTGCACATGGGCCTTAGGAAAGAATTTATGACAAAGCCCTCAAAAGCAATGACAAAAACAACAAAAAAATTGACAAATGAGAGGTAAAGAGCTTCTGCACAGCAGAGGAAACTGTCAGCAAAGAGTAAACAGACAAGACAACCTACAGAATGGGAGAAAATATTTGAAAACTATGCATCCAACAAAGGTCTAATATCCAGAATCTATGAGAAAATTAAACAATTAAACATGCAAAAAAAACAAAGAACTGCATTAAAAAATGGGCAAAAGACATGAGAAGACACTTTTCAAAAGAAGACATACAAGCGGCCAACAAACAGACAAAATGCTCATCGTCACTAATCGTAAGAGAAATGCAAATCAAAACCACAATGAGATACCATCCCACAGCAGTCACAATGGTCATTATTAAAAAGTCAAAAAACAACAGATGTTGGTGAGGCTGTGGAGAAAAGGGAACACTTATAATAACTGTTGCTGGGAATGTAAATTAGTTCAGCCACTGTGGAAAGCAGTTTGGAGATTTAAAAAAGAACTACCATTTGACTCAGCAATCCCATTACTGTGTATTCATCCAAAAGCAAGCAAATCATTCTACCAAAAAGACACATGCATTCGCACGTTCACTGCAGCACTATTCACAATAGCAAAGTCATGGACAACCTAGGTGCCCATCAACAGTGGACTCGATAAAGAAAATGTGGCATATATGCACCATGGAATACTATGCAGCCATATAAAAGAATGAAATCATGTCCTTTGCAACAACATGGATGCAGCTGGAGGCCATTATCCTAAGAAAATTAAAGCAGGAACAGAAAACAAAATACCACATGTTCTCACTTGTAAGTGGGAGCTAAACATTAGGTGCTCATGGCATAACGACGGCAGCAATAGATACTGGGGACTACTAGAGTAGGGAGGAAGGGAGGAGGGCAAGGGTCAAAAAACTAACTGTTGGGTACTGTGCTCAGCACCTGAGTGACAGAATTATTTGTACCCCAAACTTCAGCATCACACAGTATACCCAGGTCATAAACCTGCACTTGTACCCCCTGAATCCAAAATAAAAGTTGAATAGGAAAAAATAAAATAAAATAAAGTTCTGTAATGATACTTTAACACAAACATTTTCTGTAAATATTAATAGTAAATATTTTAGGCTCACGGGTTGTATGATCTCTGCTGCAACTACTCAACTCTGCCATTGAAGCAAGAAGCTGCCATAGAGTATATAAATAAATGAATGTGGCTGTGTTCCAATAAAACTTTATTTATAGACACTAAATTTGCAATTTTATATAATTTTCAGATGTCACAAAATACTATTCACCTTTTGATTTTTTTTCACCAACCATTTTTAAATGGGGGATAATTCCTTTCTTAGCTATAGTTAACTACTTTTTGGACCATATGAAAACAATAGGTAGGACAGAATTTAGTCTGAGATCCACAGTTTGCTGACCCTGGATTTAATGTGACACAGGAATCATGGCACTTGAAGGACCCACACACTGAACCAAGAACTTTTGATTAAGCAGCTCATTCCAATTAAAATGTATTTGCAGCACCACAGTTGGCCTCAGGTTTTAACCTGAAGCCCCTAGAAGTAGGTTAGCCCAGTAACAGTGGACAAAAGCCTATTTAGACAGACATTTCCAAAGCACGCCAGAGAGAGACCTGAGTTAGAGCCCACTTGGCCTTAAGGTCCTTGGATATTTTCCCCAGGTGGTCAAGGCCATGTTAATGCCTGCGTCCAAGGACCGAAATTGCCTCCATGGATTCCAGAGTTGCAAGGCACATCCCTGTTCAATTTAGAGAGGGAGAGGAAAAAATAAAACATCATTCAGAATTGCCTTTTTGGCACAGGCAGTGTTGGTGTCGTGAGGACTTTTTGCTAAAAGGCCTAAATTCTGTCCTGGCTCCGCTGTCAGCTCCTGTGACCAGGAGATGATCTAAGCCCTGACCGCCCAGTCAAAATCCTGGTGCCGTTGGTTTCTAGCTGTGCCATATTAGAAATCAACAAGCCTCCGTTTGTTGATTTCTAACAAACTGAGAGATATCTCCATTTCCATATATATAAAGGGGAGCTATATCTCCCAAGCCTCTGTTTCCATATCTATAAAGTGGAGATGATGATGATAGCCTCAGGGACTCATTGTGGGGATTTTATTGCATAGTGCTTTGCACATAATATGCATTTAACAGATGTTAGCTTTTCATTGTTACATATCAAGGGAGAAAACATTGGTCATGCTATCTTTACGGAAATCAAAGAGGAAAGGATATGAAAATGTGAAAGGGTGCGATCTAATGTGGAATTTCAATTGTCTTTTTACAAGCAGAGCTGTGGAACCCTGGGACTAACCCTTTGTAGTTATAGCTCCATTTTTTTTTTTTTTTTGGCAACCTTTCTCCTTTTTTTTTCTTGATCAGTGTTGCCAGAGGCTTATCAGTTTTTATTCTTTCATCTTTTCAAATAACCAACCTGTAGCTTTAGTGATTCTTCCTATTACATGTTTATTTTCTGTTTTATTAGTTTCTTCCCTTATGAGTTTTCTTCCTCCTACTTTCTTTGCATATTCTTTTTGTAACTTCTCAATTCAGTTGCTTAGCCCATTAACTTTTCTTTTAGATTGTAAGCACTTAAGGATGTAAATTTCCCTTGCGCAGCCCGCAGATTTTGATTTTAGTATTTTTGTTAGCATTCACGTGGAAACATTTTCTTTTCTTTTCTTTTTTTTTTTTTTTTTGAGACGGAGTCTCGTTCTGTTGCCCAGGCTGGAGTGCAGTGGAGCCATCTCAGCTCACTGCAAGCTCCGTCTCCCGGGTTCACGCCATCTTCCTGCCTCAGCCTCCCAAGTAGCTTGGACTACAGGCGCCCACCACCGCGCCCGGCTAATTTTTTGTATTTTTAGTAGATACGGGGTTTCACCGTGTTAGCCAGGATGGTCTCGATCTCCTGACCTCGTGATCCGCCCACCTCGGCCTCCCAAAGTGCTGGGATTACAGGCGTGAGCCACCGCACCCGGCCCACATATAACCATTTTCTAATGCCTGTTTAATAAGGTGTCCTCCATTCCTTGGGGAGCTCTGTGGTCTATTGCCCTGCTCAAAGCCTTCAGAAATATGCAGTGCTCTTGGCATCCTCCTCAATCTTGTTCGTTTTCACTACTTGTGGCAAAACTAATTCAAATATTGCATGTGGATATAATCAGGTGTTAACTGATTTCCTTGAAGACAGCATTAACTTTCCACTTTCTCATTATCTTGGGTGTTTCTATGCCTCACAGCGTGGCAGGGATATTTTTACTCTGCTTTAGTTAACCACAAATCCACAGGTGTTTGTACTTTCACTAGTTGAAAACTGGTAGATGCAGTACTCACACATGGCCAAGAGATGGTGCTATTGACCCATTTAGGTCCAGCCTTTATGTTGTGTATACTGTAGTCATCTAATTTGCTTGCTTTTCAGTTTGTTTCAGAGAAAAGGTCCAACGTCAGAAGAGTTGAGAGGTTATATGATACTGGCTAAACTCTCAGCTCCTCTAGGCACTCAAGAAAAAAACATAACAAATAAAAACTCTGGTTTTAAAGATGCAGAGAAATGTCTGGCAATGCACCCTCAGGGGACCTCTCATTCCAGAAGTCTAGAAACCTCCCAGAAAGAAGAAGCACTTGCTTTCCTGTGTCCCTATGTTTGCAAAAGCTCTCAGCCATTCCCTGGAGAGGTTTCTCTTGGTGCAGTCTCTCGGCTGACGTTTTGGATCACAAATGAGCAGTCGGCACATAACTCAATTTCAAGAGTTAAAAATCTTAGCCTTTAGTTGGGAACAATTTTCCAACAAATAGGACGTGGAAGTGATGTTATCTGAGGGAGAACATGGTGCCTCTGAACTGTTAGACCTTTCCAAACTACACAAATGCCCGTGTGCACAATGCGTACACCCCACATATACCCCAGCATTCACCCCCCCCACCCCCCCCCCACACACACACACACACACTCATTCCCCCCTCTCTCTCTCTCTCTTAAGTGACCTGAGCTCCAATCCCTCTGCAGCCTCCTGAGGGCTTCTTATTCTTTAATATGAATGACAGTCACCAGGCAAGTTTATTAAAATGCAGATTCTGACTCAGGAGACCTGGAGTGGCCCAAGGTTCTGCATTTTTAACAAGCTCCCAGGGGATACTGGCCATCTGGGTTTGCCAGCCACATTCTGAGGAGTAGAGGTTCGTGGCAGTGCAGAGTGGCATAATGACAGGCATCAATGTGGTTGATTCAGAGATGCCCCAGTGTTCCCGGATCAAACCGAGGGTCGGGCCGCTTATTCTCGAGGCCCAGTAACGAGATGCAGATGAACTGGGAGAGAAGAGAATTTATTTCTGTAACCAGGTAACCAGACCAACTTAAAATTACAAAGCTTTCCATTGCTTATATACCTTCTAAGCTATATGTCTACGTGTAAGTGTGCATTCATCTAAAGACATAAGTGGTTAACTTCTTCTAACATAACTAAGGTCTGAGTTTTGAAGACCTTTCTCTGGAGCCTCAGTAAATTTACTTAATCTAGATGGGTCCAGGTGCTGGAGTGATTACCCTTATCTTGTCTCCTGCTAAATCGTGGAGGTTTGAGGAGTTCCTTTAGACCATCCCCCCACCCCCCTGCCCAGTAAAACTTGTTTGTGGAGGTCTGGGGAGTTTCCTCAGACCCCCCAATAAAACTTGCTTAATCCTACACGGGTCCTGTTAAGAATTCCTTCATTATCCTGTCATGCTTCAAGGCCCAGGAAAGGCCTAGGCAAAACTCTTGGTGGGCTTTGTTACATTCCAGCCTTTGTATAAGGAGACTGGCTCTATTAGCTTTTAATATTTAACCTAACCACTCAGTCAGTGCTGAAACAGTTGTCATGGAGGCTTGCCTGTTGAGCTGTTAGTGAGACCTGCCCTGCCATGCCAGGACTCAGAATCAGAAGCCCTGGATTCAGATTCGGGCTCTACCACTTTCCAGCTTTACGGCCTGATCAAGCCAAAGCCAGCCAGTCTCTCACAGCCTCAGTTTTCTCAGCAGCAACTTACAGATAATTGTGCCTAGGATCACAATGACTATTCTCAGCCCACAATGAGATGATGTGTATGGCATCAAATTCATTGCCTTGCCATAGAAAGTGCTTGGTTATGCTTTTTAGGAAATGTGAGACTTATGCATAGCTGGAGTTGAACACCTGGAGCTACTTCTAGTGCCTCATGGAAATGACCTATGGAATCATTTTCTAAACTTCTTTGATCATTAAAATTATCAGGACACTGTGAAAAACACACACTCCTGAGACCTGTCATCTCCCAGATCCTGAACTTGAATCTCTGTGGAGGAGAGGGGCTTACATTTTTAACAAGTGCTCAGAAGGATTCTTGAGATCAGGCATGTTTGAAACACTGGCCTACAGAATATAAAAATATGGAAAAACCTGCCTTCATTCTGGAAACTAGAGAAAGGTACCCTCTATCTGTCTGAAACAGCAGCATTTTTCTATTATCTATCATAAAGATGGGGCCAAAGGCAGCCTAGAAAGATAGCTCCAACACTCTAGTGAAACATGAAAGAAGGAGAAAGTGGGGAAGACCAGTCACCAAACAGACCCCCACAAAGCCCTTCACTCAGAGGGCTGCGGGCAGGCCTGGAGGGGCCTCCAGGCTTCCATCCAAGGGGTATCTGCACTCCTGGAAGGCAGGGAGTGGGGCTTCCTGCTTGGCAACAGGGGAAACCACATGCACTGAAATCCTCATCTGGGGTCTGCTTATCCTGGGAGGATGAATATAGGGAGGAAAATCAGCAGGATCACGAAGACATTACAATGTTGTACACACCAAAATTTAACATAAGAATTCCCTTCCCTCTAGCAATTCACCTCTGGGAATTTATGACAAGGAAACAATCAAGCCGTGGGACAAAATTGAATGCATTCAGATGTTCAATGCACTATTGTTTATAACACTGAAAATTTTGAAACAACAGGAGAATGGTTAAATCAATGAGAACTGAAAAGGATTTAGGCAGGCAAAGAGTGGGAGGTGGCAAGCTTCAGCAGGAGGGCTTGGCAAATGCAAAGTCTTCCTGT
Organism: Hylobates moloch; assembly: GCF_009828535.3. Classification (NCBI taxonomy): domain Eukaryota; kingdom Metazoa; phylum Chordata; class Mammalia; order Primates; family Hylobatidae; genus Hylobates; species Hylobates moloch. The sequence goes on along the minus strand of NW_026652283.1, from coordinate 88,927,119 downwards.
GAGAAAGCAGTGGACCTGAGTGATTGGAGCACAAGATGGGGACGTAGGTTGGCAGGAGAGGAGTGAAGTTGAGAAGCAGGCCAATTAGACAGGGCCTCACAGACCATGGCAAGATGCATGAATGCTATCTGAGGGTATTGATGAGTTCCAAGCATGGGAGCAGAACAATTGGATTTATTCTAAGAAGCTGATTATGGCTGTTCGTCAGAGAGAGGAACGTACAGGAAGCAAGAGCAGAAGCAAAAAGGCCAATGAGAGGCTACTGCAATGGTACAGGTGGAATGATGGTGGTAAAGAGGCAGAGAAGTGGGTGGACAAGAGACTCGCTTGGAGATAGAACTAACAGGACTTGCTGTTGTGTTGGCCATAAGTGGCAAGGAAAAGATGACTTCCAGGATTTTATCTTTAGAAATTGAGTGGCTGGGAGTGACATTATTAAAATGAGGGAGGCTGAGGTAGAAAGACAGGATTGAGGAGTGGAAACAAGAATTCCATTTTGAACATGTTGAATTTTTTTTTTTAATAGAGACAGGGTCTCACTATGTTGCCCAACTGGTCTTAAAATCCTGGGCTCAAGTGGTCCTCCCACCTCAACCTCTCAAAGTGCTGGGATTACAGGTGTGAGACATCACACCTGCCCTGAACATATTAAGTTTTAAATGCCTAAGAGACATCCAATCAGAGATGTCAAGCAACTAGTTGGATTTGTAAGTCTGGAGCTCAGAGAAGACATAAATTCAGGAGGTATCAGCCCACAGAATATTTTTAAAGCCATGAATGAATGAGTTTCTTTAGGAATGTATAGAGAAGAGGGCCCAGAAGAAATCCATATGGAACACTAAAAACGCTAATTTTGAAGAAGTATATCTGGTGTGACATCATTTTGTTTAAAAAACAAAGCCCCAAAATTCCATCATAACATAAACACAGAAGATATCTGCATAAATAAATATTCATCTAATGGCTTATGGTGGTTATCTCTGGATAGTTGGGAGCAAAACGCTCATTGACACCCATGAAAGTCAGGTCTATGCCCAAGAATCATTTTGCACCTGGTCTTTCTCAGATGGCTGCTTAAGGGACCCAGGAGGAGGAGCCTGGAAGTCATGGTGCCTGATTTGATGATGAACCTAGGAGAAGCCACTCTGCATTTGATACCCAAGGGAATAGGAGGAATGGGAGGGCTTTCATTTTCTCAGTTGTATATTTCTGTCAACATTTAAACTTTTATAAAGAACATCATTATTACTTTTGTATATAGAGAAAAAACAATAAATAAAATTATTTTAAATGGTGGTATCCATTGTTGGTGAAGCCACTGTGCAGTGGAAACACACATCTCTTTGGAGAAAATGTGAATTGGTACGACTTTCTGAAATGACATTTGAATGAATTTGAATGAATTTCATGCAAATGAAATTTTATGTCAAGCTCCTTAAAATGATCATATCTTTTCACATTCAGGCACCTATGCTAGGGAAATAATCAGAGATGGGTGTTAGGAACCATGGAAAGATTTCAATTGTTTTAAGATAATAATTTGGCCTGGGTCCATGAACCCTACAAATGCCCCCAACTTGGCTGGGTCCAGCCATCCCTTATCTCCATAACATCTTTAAGAGAGCTGTACACATAAGGAACAAGGAATGTATGGGACACCAAATGACCACTGACGATTCCCTACCTCATGTCTGCACCTTTGCCTGCAGAACTCCATGGAGTGCGTGCTTCTTAGCCCAAGGCCCCAGGGAAGTTTCTCCCAAGCCCAGTTTCTGGATGAATACACATGAGATGGTGAGGTGGCTGAGTCCACTCTGGAAGACCGGGCCTCCTTGCATGGTTCAGAGGAGAACATCAGAGACAGGGACCAGGCTCATATGCACCAGCTTTTAATAACTGGGTTTCTTACCATGGCTTGTCACCCCACTCCACCCCAACCACCAGAATAAAAATGTATTATTAGACTCTAGCACAGGCCGACTCACCCTGAAACAAACACACTGGGACTTTCTGGTGCCTTGCCTGTACAGGCCTCCTCCCTGCCCCTGAGCCTAGTATTGCATTCATTCATATGCTTTTATTCCTTTCTTAAAGGGGGTCTATAAAACTGCATAAGTCTCAGGTCCCAGCAGACTGGGATGTTCTTGCTTTCAGAAATTTGAGATGGGAAATAAGAAAATAATCAAGCCGTTGGTGGTAGGAGCTGCAGCTGTCTGAAAGGAGCGATCATGAGGGACCCTGAGGAGAGCAGAGCAATGAGCAAGCCAGAGATTTGTTTCAGCTGGCCTTGTGAGAAATCACTAGGCCTGGAGAGTGAAAAGGAAGATGCAAGTGCCGACAGAGCTGCGGTGTTGCGGGGAGGAGTGAATGAGTGAGTGTGATGATGCATAGCTGCCTGAGCATGCACTCTGCACAGTGAGTGCTTGCTGAACTTCGTCGGTATAGTTATTGTTAGCATTGCTGATATTACTGTGAAGGTCTGTGCACTCCATTTGCTGGGGTCCTTGGAGCCTGGTTCTGCTCTGGATGAAATGGTCAGGGAAGTCCAATACACAGCTCTGAGTACACCCCCTGAAGGGGACAGAAGCTGCAGAAATTGACCCTCCTCCACTTCACGCCTACACCACAATAGGAAGACCACGGGACAAAACGCTCATTGATACCCATGAAAGTTAGGTCTGTACCCAAGAATGCCTTTCCACCTGGTCTTTCCCGGATGGCTGCTTGAAGGGCTCAGGAGGAGGAGCCTACAAGTCATGGTACCTGATTTGATGATGAACCTATGAGAAGCCACTCACATTTGCTACCCCAGGCCACCCACACTGGCGTTCTTTGTTTCCACTACTAGTTTACAACATCTTTCTATTCTACTGCCAGGGAGGAAAAAAGGTGTTCCACAAAACTGCTCAAGAGGACATACCTAGGAGGAGGGTCTGACATCAGCAGGGATCTTTGTGCTGCCCTTTCAAACCCTCGCCTCACTAATTACCCAGCAGGAGACAGCCAGCTCCATCCATATTGGAGTTTCACCTTTAATTAAACTTTAATTCACTCGTGCCTTCTCCTTGTGGCCACATGCTGCTGGGAATCAGTGCCACAGCAACTTGGACCCAGGCCAGAGCCTTGCAGAAGAACACCTAGAGGCATCACCAAGTAAAAATAGACTTTCCTGACTATTAAATCCAATGCTGTACTCAGGGAACAAACAAGAGTGCTCCCAAGGAAAGCTGTGATCTGCCTATAGGCAGAGAATGGATGATTTCAGTCATTCCCTCCCTCCCCTCCCCGTCCCAACTACCACACACACAGGGAGACTCAAACAAACTGGGATTATACAATTACTCATTTAAATTCATCTCATTTCCAATAAGAAGTCATCAGGGTAAGCATGAGAAAAACAAGAACTTCTAACCACTCACAGATATGAAGTGCTAACTCAGTGCCAGGCATGATGGGGAAATGAGATGAAATCAGCTTTCTGTAGACATTGTCAGGGCCCCCGCCCACTGTGCACGTGGCAGTCACCTACAGTTCCCACAGGCCCGCGGCTTCCTACCCTATACATCTGCATGTCTCTGACAGGCCCTTCTCTGGCTGTGAGCATGTGCAGCAAGTCAGCAGGACTACCCGGAAGTGCCAGGGAGTTAACGCTCCAGGAGTGGTTCCAATGAGGGACAGGAGCTTGTGGACAAACACCCCAGCTTCCTCAACTATTGGTTCCACTTCTTCTCTCAGAATGTCTCTCAGAAGATCCCCCAGGAGGGAGCCCCAGGTGCCTGCCCTAGCCTCCAGCTCATTAATTCACCTGTGTTGTCTTTCATTATTCTCTGACTCACTTCCCTTCTCTCTCACCAAGCTTTTAGGAATCACTTTTCAGATAAACTACTTGCACCCAATCCTAGTCTCAGTGTCTGCTTTTGGAGGAACACTAGCAAAGACACAATTTTAGTCTTAACCTTGATGATAATGACACAAGTTAACTTTAATAAAAGTGAAGGCCTAAAACTCAAATATCCATAAGCCAAAAGCCAATGTGATCAAATATCTACAGGTCCAAATCTACAAATATCTACAGGCCAAACGCAAGTGGGGCCTAAGGGGCCCTGGAGAGCAGGTATCCTCTTTGGGAGGTAGCTACTAGTCTACTCAAGAGGCTATTTCCATGCAAGAAGGTGGGGCCAGTATTGTTAGAGCTTCTAATTTTTAAAGAGAAGCTGGAATTCTGCATTTTTATATGGACTTTCCCAATTTTTGAATGTTGAAATCAACTCAAAAATTTGAAAGCACTATGAAGCCCAAGAGAAATCCATCCATGGACAAGAGCACGCCCACAGACCCCAGTTTGTGACCTCTGGTCCCACTGGATTTAATAATCCAGCAGCCACTGTTGACCCTTCCCAGGGCAGTTTAAATTGAGTAGTGAGGCCAGGAGGCATATTGTGGAGAGCTGAGAAAAGAATTGGAAGTGAGAAAATAGAGAAAGCCAGTCTCGGTGATTCTTTCCAGAGCAGAGATAGAGTAATAGATATTGAAGTGAAATAAATATTTTAATTCTTAAAGTTTGGGCAGTCAAAAATACCTTTAAACAAAGAGGAAAGATCAAGGATTAAAGAAGAGGATGAAGACAGTGGAGAGACAGGGAGTAACCAATTGAGTAAAGTCCCTCAGTGAAGGCAAGAACAGGTGTGCTAGCTGTGGGATTGGCCTTCAACATAAGGAAAGCCTACCATTCTCTGAAATGTGGGGCACAAGATACATGACACATAAGGTAAAGAATCTCTAAAGTATCCTAAGGCAGAGCAGCTCATTTAAAAAAAAAAAATGGTCGGGCATGGTAGCTCACTCCCGTAATCTCAGCACTTTGGGAGGCCGAGGCAGGTGAATCATTTGAGGTCAGGAGTTCAAGACCAGCTTGGCCAACATGGTGAGACCCCATCTCTACTAAAAATATAAAAATTAGCCAGGCATGGTGGTGCATGCATGTAATCCCAGCTACTTGGGAGGCTGAGGCAGGAGAATGGCTTGAATCCTAGAGGCGGAGGTTGCAGTGAGCCGAGATTGTACCACTGCACTCCAGCCTGGGCAACAGAGTGAAACTTTGTCTCAAAAAAAAATTGACTAGGTATTTTTATTTTTATTTTATTATCTAATTATAAAATTAATACATGCTTATTTTGGAAATGTTGGAAAATATGGAAAATAATAAAGATGAAATTAAACATTTCCTGTTATTCCACATCCTAGAGAGAACTGTTGCCAGAAAAGGGATATTGATTCCAGACCCCAAGAGAGGGTTCTTAGATCTCGCACAAGAAGGAAATCAAGGCACATCGCAGAGTGCAGTGAGAAGAGATAGTTTATTGAAAGCTACTCAGTTACAGAGTAGGGCATCCTCAGAAAGCAAGAGGAAGACTGCCTTGTCTTTGTTTTAAAGTTTTTCTTATATAGGGTCTAGTCTATGTGAAAGCTAAGCTAAGGTATGTCTACATGCAGGTGGGTTGACAGCATGGCAAAATTTATTACTCTGTTGAGTTAAAGAAAACTATCCTTCTATAATCCCAGCACTTTGATAGGCCAAGGCAGGAGGATCGCTTGAGCCCAGGAGTTTGAGACCAGCCTGGGCAATATAGTGAGACCCTGTCTCTAAAAAAGAGAAAGAAAGAAAGAAAAATAAAAAATAAAACAATCCTTGACATTTTAGTGTGCAAGTACATCAAAGCATAATTATGTTGAAGGCATATATGGTCATGGGTGTTGGGACATCTGGACTTTCCATTGTTGTAGGAGTGTGTCCTTGCAGGTATCTTTAAACTGTTTCCTCAGTGGTGAATACCTTGTGACAATGTATCATGACCCACAAGGAATGTGCCTTGTTAGTCCCAACAGGGAGCTGATATTAAAATGATGTTACTCTGGCTCTCTTGGGCTCCTGTTTCCCTAACAGAACCACTGTTAGTATTTGTGACTATACCTTTTTCATTCAAAGTGGGCTTATACTATACGTACTGCTTTGTAAACTGATTTTTTAATTTTGTAACATATAATGGACATTTTCCCACACCATTAGATATTCTTTTAAGATATGACTAGTTACAGTCACAGCGTATTTTCCAAATATACCCACATCCACATATCTGCCATCTACATGCTCTTCTTACAGTGTGACATTCACGTGCTTCCATCAAGAAGTAAGGTCTTTGTTTCCTCCCTTTGAACCTGGCCAGACTTTTGTAACTGCCACAGTCAATAGAATGTGGCATAAGTGATGCTGTGTGCCTCCCAAGGCTAGTTCATAAAGACAACATGGCTCTGTTTTTTATTTTTTGTTTTTTGCCCTTGGAACCAAACCACATTTGTGAGGAAGTCAGGCCTATATGGAAAGGCCATATGTGAATGTTCCAGCTGACTGACCCACTTGGGCCTCTAGCTCATATCAGCATCTGCCAACATATGAGCAAACAAGTCTTCCAAGATAGCAGACTTCAGGTCTTCCAGTTAAAGCCCTAGGCATTACAGAGTAGAAATAGGCCATCCCCAGTCCCTGCTGCCTGAGTTCCTGATCACAAATTCCGTGAGAGATAGTAAGTGACCATTGCTAGAGAACCAAAGCAGTATTGCATTTCATGGCTATATCACAATATTGCTCTTTTGGGGGGCTTTAGATTGTCTCTAATTTTCTGCTATTATAAATAACACTGAATGAACCTCCATGTAGCTGATTCTTTGTCTAATTAACATCTCTTTCCTAAGAATAAATGTATAGATGAGCAATAATTAGGTCAAAGGATATGATCATTTTAAAGGCTTTGGAAACACATTGTTCAATTGCTTTCTAGAATTGTTGAGTCAATTTACATTCTCACAATTAGTGTATGAAAGTGTGTGAAAGTATTCGGTGAGTTATTCTTAGTCACTGGCCTCTGACAACTTTATATTTCTTTTCCTCAAACTGTCATCCCCACCCCATGTTGGTTAATTTTTGAGGCTTGTGATTCTGGAGATTGGCAACAAATTAGTGGATACCATGTTGGGAGCTGTTCAGGGCAAGGAATAGATGGAAACCGCTAGTGGTGGGCCGTGGGGCCAGGCAACTTTGCTCAGAACAGGGATCCAAGGAGGGCTATCAAGGTTGATCACACCACAAACCAGAGGCTCCTCCTACCCAGATTGGATGACGCCTGGGATAGAAGCTCCAACTGCAGCACTAAGCCCAGGAAATACACCTGTCCCCGCCGTGCTCCTTAAGAGGGTTGATAATAGAGGTAGGGACACCCTTTCTTGTCATTTGTTGTTTTTGTTGAGATAAAATTGACATATCATAACATGAGCCGTTTAAAGGAAACAGTTCAGTGGCATTTAATAGTCACCATATTGTACAACCACTGCATCTATCTAGTTTCAAAATATTTCATTGTCCCAAAGGGAAACCTCATAGCCATTAGTCAGTTACTCCCCATACCCTTCCTTCCAGCCCCTAGCAACCACCAATCTGTTTTCTGTCTCTATGAATTGATCTATTCTGGGTATTTCATATAAATAGAATCATGCAATATGTGACTTTTAGTGCCTCACTTTTGAGGTTCGTCCACTTTGTGCATGTATACATCCTTCCTTTCTCCTATTATTTCTGAATAATATTCCATTATATGGATATACCACAATTTGTTTGTCCATTCATCATCATTTATGAACATTTAGGTTGTTTCTTTCTAATATTTTTTAACCAAAACATGTGTATTAGAACTTTCCCACAGATAGCCATTTTTGTCACTTTTCTGGTCAAATCTTCACAATAAGTTCTTAGACTCAATTATTATTATTATTTGAGATGGCATCTTGCTCTGTCACACAGGCTGGAGTGCAGTGGCGTGATCTCGGCTCACTGCAACCTCTGCCTCCTGGGTTCAGGCACTTCTGCCTCAGCCTCCCAAGTAGCTGGGACTACAGGTGTGCGCCACCATGGCCAGCTAATTTTTATATTTTTAGTAGAGACAGGAGTTCACCATGTTGGCCAGGCTGGTCTCGAACTCCTGACCTCAGGTGATCCGTCCACCTCAGCCTCCCAAAGTGCTGGGATTACAGGCATGAGCCACCACACCTGGCCTCTGAGACTCAATTATTAAGGAATATTCATCACTCTATAACTCACCCCTGAAAATCACTTGATTCCTTAATGAAGCCCTTCTTTAACTCGACTTGGAATCAATTTCTCTCATTTACTTTAAAAGCAAAACAAAAACCTTTCCACAGTCTATCAGGCAACTTTACAGGAACTCAAAACATTTTTTGATCGCATAGGCCTTAAAAGAAGATACTCAAATGGAGTTGAGACAAACCAGATTGTTTTAGAAAGCACTTCTGATTTCTCTAGCAAAATCTGGGCCAAAGAAATGGTCACTAACACTCTCCTTTGTATTTCCACATAGTTTAATACATTAAGCACTCAACTAAAAAGGGAGAAGAAGCCAGGCGTTTGAGTGTTAGGGCAAAGAAGCCAAAGAAAGAATCAGTGGCACCAACTTTCTCTACCCAATCTGTTTTTCCACCACAGGACTTTTGTTATAATGAACAGTGTACGTAGTGTGAAGAGGCCGGTACCTTGATACCCCTGTTTTCCTGTAACGAAACTGCTGCTGCCCTGTTCTTCATGTTCAATTGTTGGATCCATGTGGGAACTCAGTGGGCTGTGGTTGACACATTAGAATTGTGGGGTTGTGCCTCATTCACTGTATTGTCTCCTAAGCCTTACCCTAGTGGGAAGCTAAATGGAGTTGGCTCCACTAGTTTATCCTACTTAGGAAGAAAAGTTCATTAAAGCTTTTTTATGGCCAAATCTCACTGACCAGTTCTAGGTTTTTATGTTTTGGGGGTGATTTTCCTTTTCTTGATCTATTTAACAATTTAAACCAAATCTACCTAAGCACATTCAATATAACTCCTACTTCTTTTTCTCTGAGGTAAACATAAAAAAGTTTGCTTTAGGATTCTGTGCAGTATTTGCTGGTCCCAGAGGTCAAGTAGAATATTTTGAACTGGACAAGGGGTTTTCAGATATTGATCAAAGATGCAGATATCATCAGATAAAATGCCTGAAGACATGCACCCTCCCCTGCGTAAGTATCTCTCATTCGGCAGGAAAAATCAGGTTTCATAGGTAAGCTATCTTCTCTCCTCCCCAGCTATTTGGGAGGTAGGCTGTTGGTTACAGGCATGGGGGTATGTTGAATGAGAAAATATTTTGCAATGTAGATACAAGCATGCATTATTACTCCAGACTGTTTTGATCACATGTGCCAGAAACACAACACAAGTTAACTTAAGCATAACAAGACAGTTTATATGTTCATTAAACTAAAGATTCACAGTTACAGCTGTCTTCAGTCACACCTGAATCTAGGAGCTCAAATGATACCCTCAGCTCTGCCTTCCTCGGTATTGTCTTCATTGTTAGGCAGTGACTGGGGTAAAGTCAGCCCCAGCTGAACCAAAAGACAGAGAGGGGTGGTTGCCCAAAATAAAAGCTAAAATTTCAGGATAGACAAAAACAAGATATTCTATCACAGAGGGTCCTATCCTGTGCATCTTTATAAAAGCGACTCCATAAAGCTTGACTTGAGATACCACATTGCCTGATCTCATGATGTCTCTCGCTATAGACTGAATGCTTGTGTCTCCCCACCCCCAAATTCATATGTTGAAATCCTAATTCCCAATTTGATAGTATTAGGAGGTGGGGGCATTTGAGGGGTGATTAGTTCATGAGGGTGGAACCCTCACGAATGGGATTGGCACCCTTATAAAAGAGATTCCGAAGGGCTCCCATATCCCTTCTGCCATGTGGGGACACAGTGAGAAGATATCATCTATGAATCAAGACACCAGCCCTCACCAGATAATCCTGAATCTGCTAGCAACTTGATCTTGGACTTCTAGCTTCCAGAACTGTGAGAAATGAATTTCTGTTCTTTATAAGTCAGTCTACGGTGATTCGTTATAGCAGCCTGAACTAAGACACCTCTTGAGCATGTTATGTGCCATGCATTGTGCTAAGTGCTGAGTGCTAGGAACACTGATGAGCAAAATAGACACTCTCTCTTCCCTCATAGAGTTTGCATTTTAAGGGCAATATACTTTTTTGGGTTTCTAGCAAGACTAGTCCCTGTCTTCTACATGAATTCCCACACAACAGTTGCTGGGGGAAATGTCAGAGGCCAGATTGCCTCCAGGCAGAGACTGAGATGACAAGGATTAGATACATATGATTTATGGAGGGAGTGTTCTTAGAAAAAAGGTGAAAAAAGAAATAGGATGGAGTGGGGAAGAGCTAAGCAAGAAATTGGTCTCAGCTGGTGTCAGCCTCGGCTTATCTCACGGGAAGCTCTGAGCATGAATTGTACTACAGGGTTAGTCCCAGCTTCAGGCAAGAGGGTGGACCTTGTGTGCCCCGAAGTCAGTCACTCAATGGCTGTGGGCTGCCCTGGATGGGCTGAGGGTGAAATATTCCAGTCCAGATGGCTCCTGTTCTGCCAGAGAAATTCTGTGATGGGGGCAGCTATAAGCCATCAGTCACGAACACTCTCAGCAACTGGGTGGATCCACTGGCCTTGGGGAAGGCATTTTGGTGGGACACCACAGTCTCACTACAGAGAAGATGATGTTGGTCACATTTTTCATTAGGTAATGTATAATTTCTATCTATGTATTGGATAGCAGCTTTTACTTAATTTGTTTTCCAGTTATTCAATTACTTAAGTGATATGACCAGAAAGCAAAATAATAGCAATTATAGTAATATGTAGGGAGATGAATATAAACTCTCTTTAAGACTTCCCTAGGCCATGGTAGCTCACGTCTGTAATCCCAGCACTCTGCGAGGCCAAGGTGGGTGGGTCATTTGAGGTCAGGAGTTCAAGACTAGCTTGGCCAAATGGTGAGACCCCATCTCTATTAAAAATACAAAAATTAGCCAGGCGTGGTGGCACACATCTGTAATTCCAGCTACTAGGGAGGCTGAGGCAGGAGAATCGCTTGAACCTGGGAGGTGGAGGTTGCAGTGAGCCAAGATCGCACCACTGCATACTGCACTCCAGCCTGGGAGACAGAGTGAAACTCCATCAAAAAAAAAAAAAAAAGACTAACCATTTTAGGCCGAAAAACAAATAATAATATTATAATAATAATAACAAATTAAAGCCACATTGTAAGCTGAATCTTTCTCAACAAAGCCTGGGGTTTGTCAGAAACATTAAGAGAATGAGCTGAATGCTGTAAATTGTGCTTAGCAACTGGAGAGTGCCACGTCTACCAGGAAACCTTTGCTTCCTAAAAATGGAAGCATTATCCGGTGAAATCAGGACAATTACAGCCACTAATCATTTGTAACTGAAAGCCTGTAACTGAATAAAATAGGAGTTGAAAACTCCAAATCTAATTTGTCTGTAATGGACGAAAGATTATGTCTATTAGGACATCCATTTCAGATAAAAAATGAGCAGTATTGCTCAAAGTCGTATGCTTTCTTCTATTTTAAGATGAACTTGTTTATTAGGAATTGCAGTTTTGTTGACCTCAATAACTTTACGGGAATTACGAAGATGTGGAACATCAACCTACTCATGTAGGGAGGGAAGAACTGTGAGCCTTGGGACCCAGAGTCAGCAGTTGCCCTGAAGTCAGGGCCAGAGGTTGGAGGTCTGCATCCACTGTGAGAAATGGCCCAGCTAGGTTTTGTGTTGAGGAACTGAAAATGAATACCCACACACATGTGTGTGAACACACATACACATACAACTTACTGTCTACACTAACATGACCTTACTTTTCTATCATATGCATTTGCACTACTTTGACATGCTAGGAGATTCCAGTGCAGGAAAATAACTTGAAAGTTCATCATCCTGAAAAATACCTCATAAGAAGCATCAACAGATAGCTTACTTCCTAAGATTCTCCAATCCCATCACCTCAAAATCCTTACCATCCTGTTTCCACCAATTGTAAACCATTATGTCATGATCCTTATTCAATCCTAATCAAGTATCTCATTGAAAGACCTAATTTTGTTTGTTTGTTTGTTTTGAGACAGGGTCTCACTCTGTCGCCCAGGCTGGAGTGCAGTGGCGCAACCTCGGCTCACTGCAACCTCCGCCTCCTGGGCTCAAGTGATTCTTGTGTCCCAGCCTCCTGAGTTGCAGAGATAACAGGCACCCTCCACCATGCCCGGCTAATTTTTGTATTTTTAGTAGATATGGAGTTTCGCCATGTTGGCCAGACTGGTCTCGTACTCCTGACCTCAGTTGATCCACTCACCTCGGCCTCTCAAAGTGTTGGGATTACAGGCGTGAGCCACTGCACTTGGCCATGATTTAAATGAAACCCAATTCTCAATAAAATCCAGCTTTGTCTTTGCTCCCTGAAGACAGCCAAAGCTCTGTTGCAGTGGTGTTCTTCCTTACCACAGAAAACAATCTACTCAAAATTGTCTTATCAATAGGTTGCACTGGTGACACTGGGGCGCTTGCATTCAGTGGCGTTTAATGGCTGTAGCTCTTCTCAGGCATAAATCTTAGTGCTTGCTTCTCCAGCATCCTCAGTCTCTTACTTCAGGGCCATTTCTTGAGTCCCTGCTTCTTTTGTTTTCCATTACTCTAAGTTCACTCAAGGAATACCCAAAAGGGACATAAATATATTTTAATAGTAGGTAGGAAAATTATATGTGAAACTTTATGTACCTAACATTAAAGTTTTTAAATATAAAAAACAAAAATTATAGATATACAAAGAACAAACAGACAAATCTACAATCTCTGTGAGAAAATTTAAAATATCAGAAATTGACAAAGTAGGCTGCTCTGCCTATGGAGTAGCCATTCTTTTATTCCTTTCCTTTCTTAATCAACTTGCTTTCACTTTACTCTATGGACTCACCCCAAATTCTTTCCTGCGCAAAGTCCAAGAACCCTCTCTTGGGGTCTGGATTGGGACCCCTTTCCAGTAACATCTTCCTGGCAATCCTGTACTGAGGAGACCCCCGACCAAAAGGAAAGAGACTGTGACACCATTTGGCTGACTTTGTATAAGTGGTGGGATATATTTTACCTGGCTAAAGGATGGGATTGTGTTAAAGGCCCAATTTAGAGGAGTTAGAGTCTCTCCTAAGTCAGAGTGGGTTAAAGGCCCCTCTTTTTTTTTTTTTTTTTTTTTTGAGACAGAGTCTTGCTCTGTCGCCCAGGCTGGAGTGCAGTGGCGCAATATCTGTTCACTGTAACCTCTGCCTCCTGGGCTTAAGTGACCCCACTTCAGCCTCCTGAGTAGCTGGGATGGCAGGTGTGCCACCATGCCCAGCTAATTTTTTGTATTTTTAAAAGAGATAGGATTTTGCTGTGTTGGCCAGGCTGGTCTCGAACTCCTGACCTCAAGTGATGCACCTGTCTTGACCTCTCAAAGTGCTGGGGCACTTTTTGGCATGAGCCAGCAGGCCCAGCCAAACACCCTCTTAATAAAAAGCAAGGATGCGTGACTGAACTTGGGTTGCAGGCCCAACTTAGGAAGGTCAGAGTCCTATCTAAAATTAAGGGGGTTAGAGGCCCCTCTCAATAAAGTCCTTCTTGGTAAAAAATGGATTTGGCACTATGGGGTGTTAACCGCTATTCTCTTTCGATTAATCTGCCTTGGACTGTTTCCTGATGGCTATGGGTGACAGGGTTAGACATGTAGAGGATCACAGGACACAAGGAGCTTTTTCCTCCCAAAAAGGGGAAACTTGAGAGCTGATGGGACTGCTGGAAAAGATCCCTTTGTGATAGACAAGCAGCTACCTGGACTTTTGATTCAGTGTTGTGGGGATGGGCAGGTCTTTCTCTGGCCTCCCTGAGCTCCTGGCTTTCCCCACCCTGCTGCAGGCAATGCTGTTCTCCTTTCCCTTTCCTCTTTTTCTCTGTGCAAACACGTTGTAGGAATGGTAAAACTGTTTATCTCCCCTGCAAAGTTTTAATTAATGGGAAAAAAGGATTTGTGAGGCTAGTCTTAAGCTGTAGCTAATCTGGTGTGTTTTGTGTGTCTTTCTGTATTGTTCTGTCATATTGTTCTATAATATCTTAGGTTAGAACACCCCTTAGGACCCCATAAGCCAACTGTTCAAGCCAACCCAACAAACTTGTCAGTAACAAACTTTGCTGCAGGTCCCTGAAACAAACAAACAAACAAACAAAACTGATTGAAATTTCTTTCTCATTTTCTTTTATGTCCTTGGGATTTTGACCTTGTAACCCACATGGTGGTACTTTCTCTCCGTCTCCACCATCCAGAGGACAGGAATGTTGGAGTTCATGTCATAACCTTAAAAATTATCTCAAGCAGTTAAAAGCCTGTGCAAGCTCAAAATTAACTGCTCTAGACTCCTTCTGGGAAGAGCAATGCAAACTGCCAAAAGCTGTATCTTAGTGGCTAAGGCTTTGTTTTTTCACTTTGGCAACCTAGGTTCAATTTTCAGCTTAGGGAATGAGTCCTTTCTGATTTGATATTTGTGTGACTTTTGCCATTCGTTTATTCTCTTCCCCTTCATGAACAACTTCTGACTTCCTTTCTTGAGTCTTCCTTTCTCTGAGCACCTGTAAGGTTACTTTGGATAAAGTTCAAAAGCCAGAAATATTGGCAGTTTGGCCTGCCTGAAGTCAGGTAATAAGAGATTTGATTAAAAGTCAGCTTAATTTCTGAGGGCTCTGTTCTGTTCCATTGGTCTGTATCTCTGTTTTGGTACCAGTACCATGCTGTTTTGGTTACTGTAGCCTTATAGTATAGTTTGAAGTCAGGTAGCGTGATGCCTCCAGCTTTGTTCTTTTGGCTTAGGATTCACTTGGCAATGTGGGCTCTTTTTTGGTTTCACATGAACTTTAAAGTAGTTTTTTCCAATTCTGTGAAGAAAGTCATTGGTAGCTTGATGGGGATGGCATTGAATCTATAAATTACCTTGGGCAGTATGGCCATTTTCACAATCTTGATTTTTCCTATCCATTAGCATGGAATGTTCTTCCATTTGTTTATATCCTCTTTTATTTCGTTGAGCAGTGGTTTGTAGTTCTCCTTGAAGAGGTCCTTCACATCCTTTGTAAGTTGGATTCCTAGGTATTTTATTCTCTTTGAAGCAATTGTGAATGGGAGTTCACTCATGATTTGGCTCTCTGTTTGTCTGTTATTGGTGTATAAGAATGCTTGTGATTTTTGCACGTCGATTTTGTATCCTGAGACTTTGCTGAAGTTGCTTATCAGCTTAAGGAGATTTTCAGCTGAGACGATGGGGTTTTCTAGATATACAATCATGTCATCTGCAAACAGGGACAATTTGGCTTCCTCTTTTCCTAACTGAATACCTTTTATTTGCTTCTCCTGCCTGATTGCCCTGGCCAGAACTTCCAACACTATGTCGCATAGGAGTGGTGAGAGAGGGCATCCCTGTCTTGTACCACACATCTACAACCATCTGATCTTTGACAAACCTGCCAAAAACAAGAAATGGGGAAAGGATTCCCTATTTAACAAATAGTGCTGGGAAAACTGGCTAGCCATATGTAGAAAGCTGAAACTGGATCCCTTCCTTACACCTTATACAAAAATTAATTCAAGATGGATTAAAGACTTAAATGTTAGACCTAAAGCCATAAAAACCCTAGAAGAAAACCTAGGCAATACCATTCAGGACATAGGCATGGCCAAGGACTTCATGTCTAAAATACCAAAAGCAATGGCAACAAAAGCCAAAATTGACAAATGGGATCTAATTAAACTAAAGAGCTTCTACACAGCAAAAGAAACTACCGTCAGAGTGAGCAGGTAACCTACAGAATGGGAGAAAATTTTTGCAATCTACTCATCTGACAAAGGGCTAATATCCCAGAATCCACAAAGAACTCAAACAAATTTACAAGAAAAAAACAACCCCATCAAGTGGGCGAAGGATATGAACAGACACTTCTCAAAAGAAGACATTTATGCAGCAAACAGACACATGAAAAAATGCCCATCATCACTGGCCATCAGAGAAATGCAAATCAAAACCACAATGAGATACCATCTCACACCAGTTAGAATGGTGATCATTAAAAAGTCAGGAAACAACAGGTGCTGGAGAGGATGTGGAGAAATAGGAACACTTACACCATTGGTGGGACTGTAAACTAGTTCAACCATTACGGAAGACAGTATCACGATTCCTCAGGGATCTAGAACTAGAAATACCATTTGACCCAGCCATCCCATTACTGGGTATATAAAGGATTATAAATCATGCTGCTATAAAGACACATGCACACGTATGTTTATTGCGGCACTATTCACAATAGCAAAGACTTGGAACCAACCCAAATGTCCATCAATGATAGACTGGATTCAGAAAATGTGGCACATATACACCATGGAATACTATGCAGCCATATAAAATGATGAGTTCATGTCCTTTGTAGGGACATGGATGAAGCTGGAAACCATCATTCTCAGCAAATTATCGCAAGGACAAAAAACCAAACACCGCATGTTCTCACTCATAGGTGGGAATTGAACAATAAGAACACATGGACACAGGAAGGGGAACATCACACACCAGGGCATGTTGTGGGGTGGGGGGAGGGGGGAGGAGTAGCATTAGGAGATATACCTAATGTAAATGACGAGTTAATGGGTGCAGCACACCAACATGGCACATGTATACATATGTAACAAACCTGCACATTGTGCACATGTACCCTAGAACTTAAAGTATAATAAATATATATATTTTAAAAAGACACAAAAATGATAAGAAAAAACTTTCAGTCCAAAAAAAAAGTCAGCTTAATTAAAAGTGGATATCCAAGCTATACGTACATTTAAAAAGACTTTATGTTTTTTTTTCGCCTTCTTAGATCTTATTTTTCTGAAGAAAAAGGTTTTTCTCTTCTCAGCTGACTGAATTATTTTTTTCCATTTTGTCTTCTTGCCACTCTCTGTGCACACATGAGAGGACTTAAGAAAAATTAAAACAGCCTGGGACTTCTTGGGAAAAATAGAGGAAGCACCACAGACCCCATTTTGGGGAAAAAAAAAAACCTCTATTTTCCTCATGGGACCCCAGGAATTGAAAGTGGACAGATTTCTCTCAAAATCTAAGTCTCTGTTCTGTTTTGCTTTGCATTATCTGATGTCTTTGACTTTTGGGCGTATCAGAAATTACTTCACATTATGAGAGAGCTTTGGTGTGTAATAACTAGGTAGGAAATACACTTTTGGGGATAGCTAATGGCATTGATAGGGGAATACACGGCTCTGCCCATTTGGATCAGAGAAGCATGCTTCTTGGCCACCTAGAAGGTATGGAAATGTCCCCACCCCCACTGAGAGATAAGACTCCCTTGGAGATGAGCTGATTCCCTCTTTTGGGGATCCAGGATCTCATATAAAAATGGGACCCTTAATTTTGGGAGAATCTGTGTTGCCTTCCAGCTGTACCTGCTAATTGGGCCCTAGAAACTGCATGTTTTAAAGAGAAACTTAAAAACTAAAACTGGCAAATGAAAAGCCTTACAACTACTGGATCTTCTGTCTTTCTGTGCGTTTATTTATTTATTCTTTTTTATTTTAATTACTTCCTACACTATGTTGATGTAATTTCTGTGTATTTATATGTGTGCATGTGATGTTTATATATGAAAGAGCTCTGATTAATTGGCTTAAAAGTAATAAGTGCTTACATCAAATATTTTGTCAGAAAAATAAAAACTGTAATGCCTTTTAGTTCATGTGACTTTGATTATCTTTTCCCAAAGACAGTTTTACAGATATTATTAGTAAAATAAAGACATTTGGTCTAAATTATGCAGATGTTACTGATAATTAGTCAGATATTAGGTTTGCTAATGATTTAAGGTCATAAACTGCTTCTTTGACTTTTGAAAATTGTCCAACTTACCTGCTTTGGAGCTATTAGATTCCAGGTAAGGCCTGGGAACATGTGGAGTTAGCCATGCCCCCTGGCTATGGTGGAAAGAGTCAGACCTTATCTGCACTTCTGTCTGTTGTCTTAAGCTCCACACCTGGTACATAATTAGAATCACTTACTCACCAGGTTTTTCACCAAAAATAAAAATTGCTAAGAGTTAACATTGTAATACGTAATTGAGACTATTGAAGAAACAATTTTACACACAAGGTGTGTAAGGAAAATAAAAATGTGTTTTTGGTAAAAGATAAGAAGGCATGGCAATGTGGATTTTTTGGCCTAGATTAAAAGGTTAAAGGATTGTTTTAAGTTAGATGGGATAAAACTGAAGGTTTCAGCAAGTTGTGAAAGGTTTGTGAAAGATTAATCTTGTAAAAGAAATTCTGTGTGTGAACATACTGGCTAAATTTAAAGTGGTATTATTCTGTTTTTCCATAAATTGAACATTGGAATAAAAGCACAACAGGGTATTCTTAGAGCACTGATCTGCTCTTTAACAGAAAATTGTAAAGGGTCATAAAAGGTTTATGAGAATCTTACCTTGTGGTCAAACTGATTAAGACTGGATAGATTTGTCTATATGGTTTTATTAAGAACTGGGTTTAACATCATTAGTGCACTAACACAAAGGTGAAATTTAGGCTTTCTCTCAAACAAGATTTTCATGTAATATTAAAACAATGAAGAATTTTTGTTTGCCTCTTGAATAAACTGTAGGAAAAAGAAAGGAAAGATAAAAGATTGTTTGGAAAACTAAGTCTTCTCTCTATTAATGAGTAAAGGTTTTTGCCTTTTTAAAATTTTTGAGTTATTATTTTGGCCAAATAAATGACTTATGGTGACCTGGGATTTGATTTTATAATAACAAGTGTTTTAAACATTTGATATTTGACAAAATTTCCAAAATGAAATTATAAATTATGTCTTTTCTGACCTAATTAATTCTTTAGATGTTAGGTCTCCTAAAGTCCAAAAAAGATATATTTGGCTTATTTGGTATAAAAATCATACAGGAAGCATTATCAAGCATGAAATGGTGCTTGGCTTCTTTTGTGCTGTATCTGTATAAATATGTTATTAATATGTGTTCCAAAATTACATGAAACTTCTATAATTCTGACATGACTTAGCATATGTTATTAATAATTATAATTGTTATATAAAATGGCTGTATGCCACAGAAGTAACAAAAATTCCTAATCAATTGTGGTGTTAATAATGGCTGTCCAAAGACTTTTTTGTCATCCACAGACAATTGTTGTCTTATTTTGATCCTCTTCAAAGGTAGTTTTGAGTGCAGGTTTCTAATAACTTTGGAGACTGTGAAAATAGAATAGAGGAAAAAGTTTTCAGGACTCTCATGGAAAGCTAAAATGTTCATGAATGTCAGGCAGGGCACAGTGCCTCATGCCTGTAATCCCAGCACTTTGGGAGGCTGAGCCAGGAGGGTCACCTGAGGTCAGGAGTTCAAGACCAGCCTGACCAACACGGCAAAACATTGTCTCTAGTAAAACTACAAAAGTTAGCTGGGCATGGTGATATACACCTGTAATCCCAGCTACTCAGAGGCTGAGGTACAAGAATCACTTCAACTTGGAAAGCGGAAGTTACAGTGAGCCAAGATCACACAGCTTCACTCCAACCTGGGCAACTGAGTGAGACTCTGTCTCAAAAAATAAGTATGTAAGTGAGTAAGTAAATAAATTTTAAAAGTTCATGAAGTCAAACAGAACAGTAGTTAACTGCATCAACTGAACTAATAGAAGACTGAAATAATCCTTTTGACTGTTTGCTTAAGATGTTGCTAATCCTTTGTTTTGTTTCTCAGAACAAGAAAAACTTTTATTTTGAGCTATTTACAGCTTTTAACAACTGAGTAAAGTATACTCCTGTGAACAAAATTTGGACCATATTTGTTTCTCTCTACCTGATTTCTCCTCAATTTGGAAACTATTAGTGAGTATTCTTAATTTATGGCAATATAGTTATTTGCATAAGTGCAATAAGAATGTTTTCTTTTGCAACAGGACAAATTGGAGAAACTGGTTATTTTACCAAGGTTTTGACTGAAATGGCTTTCTTTCCTTTAAGGGATCAAACTTGACTCACAGAGCCAATAAAAATCCCTTGGGAAAACTGGCCTCATACCTTGTCTACATAGTCCCTGTGCAGGGTTCCTGACCTGTGATAAATAAAGGATGTCACTTTCTAACAGGACCAGGAGCCCCAAAATATCTTGAGATCTCAAGAGAAGAGAAATTTACCCAACTCACAGGTATTTGACAGTACAAACCCATGGCTGGGCTCAGCTTTTAGCAAAGTCTTATCTGAGATTCCTTTTATGGAACAAAGTTCTGCCAAAGCCAGTTTTGAAAGGCTATGTGAAAAATAATTATTCTTGCTGCACTTTATACAAATAATCAGACCAAGTATAATAAACCGAATTGGTCTTACCATGATTTGTCTTTAGTAAAAATGAGAGACTGGTGAGAGAAAAATTATGTTACAAAAACTGTGGTATACTTATTAAATTCTAGTCTCATTGGTTGTTTTTGAGTTTTTTCTTCAATTTAGACTAATCCTGCTTATTCCTGTGAACCAACCAGTGATCTCTGGCTGCAGCTCAGAAGAAACAAGAGGGATGGGTAATGTAAAAATACGGATCAGTATTCTAATTCTGGTCACATGTTGGAATGGGCCAGCAACCCCATATCAGCTTGGTTCCAACAGTTGTGCAGTTCATGGAAACCTTCTTACTTAGCTTACTTGAGATAATTTTACTTATTTTGTTTTACTATTGTGGAATATATTGTTGTACTCTTTGTGTAGGAATGCAGGATAAGTTTACTGAATGTTTTCTAAAATTAAACACTTACTAATCCTCCAGATATCACCTTTTATCAGACTTATGAATGGCCCTCACCATACTGATGCTTTCTGACTGAGCTCATCTCTACTCTGAATACAAGAGACCCTAGCATTTAGACAGGAGTATCATCATCCCTATTCAGCCTGAAGAAGTTACAGAAAATGGATCTTTGTCCCTCTACCACCCTTAGGATTAAGGGTTCCCTTGTAAAAAGGAGGGGGAAAATATATTAGAGATGTTTGTAACAGAGGGACTCCATGTTGAATAGGGTCTGGGTAAAGTGAGGCTGGCACCTACTTGGCTGCACTCCCAGGAAGTTAAGCATTCTTAGTCACAGGTTGAGATAGGAGGTCAGCACACGGTACAGGTCATAAAGACCTTGCTGACAAAACAGCATGTGGTAAAGAAGCCAGCCAAAACCCTTCAAGACCAAGATGGCGATGAGAATGACCTTTGATCATTCTCACTGCTCATTATATGCTAATTATAATGCATTAGCATGCTAAAAGACACTCCCACCTGTGTCATGACAGTTTACAAATGCCATGGCAATGTCAGGAAGTTACCATATATGGCCTAAAAAGGGGAGGAACCCTCAGTCCAGGAATTGTCCACCCCTTTCCTGGAAAACTCATGAATAATCCACTCCTTGTTTAGCACACAATCAAGAAGTAACTATAAGTATAATCAGTTGAGCAGCCTTTGCTGCTGCTCTACCTATGTAATAGCCATTCTTTTATTTTTTTACTTTCTTAATAAACTTGCTTTCACTTTACTCTAAAAAAAAAAAAAGAAATTGACAGAGTAGAAGCAAATAAGAATATCCAAGATTCAAATAACAATAAATACATCAAATATGGCTGGGGGCGGTAGCTCACACCTGTAATCCCAGCACTTTGGGAGGACAAGGCAGGTGAATTGCTTGAGCTCAGGAGTTCGAGACCAGCCTGGGCAACATGGTGAAATCCTGTCTCTACAAAAACTACAAAAAATTAGCCGGGCATGGTGGTGCATGCCTGTACTCCCAGCCACTCAGGAGACTAAGGTGGGAGAATTGCTTGAGCCTGTGAGACAGAGGTTGCAGTGATCCAAGATCGTGCCATTGCACTCCAGCCTGAGTGATAGAGTGAAACCCTGTCTCAAAACAAACACCACACAACAAAATCAAATGCTGTACCCTCAAAACAAATAATATGTTCCTTCTTGATTTATTTTCTACACTTAGCCTCCATGACCCCATCCTCTCAGCTTTCCTTCCACTTCCTTGGTGCCCCTTTCTCTGTCCTCTGCCAGTTCCTCTCATTCTTCCAGACTTATCATGTGTATTTCTCAAAGCTTAGTCCTGGGCAATTCTATCCCCTGTCTCTTCAGTCAGCCCTTAGTATCCATGGGTTTGGCATCTATCATTCAACCAAATGCAGATTGAAAATATTTGTGGAAAAACAATTTAAAATAGCAATAAAACAATAGGCCGGGCATGGTGGCTCACACCTGTAATCCCAGCACTTTGGGAGGCCAAGGCGGATGGATCACCTGGGGTCAAGAGTTTGAGACCAGCCTGGCCAACATGGTGAAACCCCTTCTCTACTAAAAATACAAAAATTAGCCAGGTATGGTGGTAGGCACCTGTAATCCTAGCTACTCAGGAGGCTGAGGCAGAAGAATCACTTGAACCCGGAAGGTGGAGGTTGCAGTGAGGTGAGATCATGCCACTGCACTCCAGCCTGGGTGACAGAGCAAGACTCTGTCTCAAAAATAAAATAAAATAAAATAAAATAAAATAAAATAAAATAAAATAAAATAAAAATTATACAAATAAAAACCAATACAGTATACCAACTATTTATACAGCATTTACTTGTATAGGTATTATAAGTAATCTAGAGATGATTTAAAGTATGTGGAAGGATGTGTGTAGGTTTCATGCAGATACTACACCATTTACATAAGGGACTTGACCATCCGTGGATTTTTTGTACCACTTGGGGGTCCTGGAACCAATCCTTCCAAGGGATGGCAGTACTCCCTTGACGGCCTCATCTAGTCTCTTAGCTCTAAATATCAACTACTGGCTGACAGCTTCTAAATGTGTATCTCCATCCCAGACCTCTCTTCTGAACCCCACATTCATGGATCCAATTGTCTACTTAACATATCTCAAATTCAATGTTTTTGAAATGGAATTCCTAAATTTTATCCCCAACCTGCTCCATCCACAGTCTTCCCCATCTCAGTGGATGACAGCTCTAGAAAGTCACTCAAGCCAAAACCTTGGTATGATTTAGGACTCCTCTCTTTTATTCCCCATACCTAATCTGTCAGGAAACCCTATTGGCTCTACCTCCAAAATATATTCCAAAGCCAACCACTTTTCCCCACCTCTACTCCTCCCACCCTGGTCCAAGCCACCTTCATCTCCAACCAGGACAATGGCAATAACATCCTAGCCATCTCCCTGCTCCCACATTTGTTCCCCAAAAGTCAATTCTTCACAAATTCATCTGTGTGAGCCCTTCAAAAACTAAGTGAGATCACACTCCTATGCCAAAAACTCATTTTACTAAGAGTCAAAGTCCTTAAAGTCCCTCAAAACCATACAAGTTCCTGCAGGAACTGTACAGACATGCAGACACACACAAACAGATAAACATCCCTCCTCTTCCCTCACATTCCATGTCATCTTTTCAATGAAAACTACTCTGACCATTGTATATTAAATTGCAATCTGTACACCCACCCTGCACTCCCCATCCCACTTCCCTTCCTCTATTATTTTGGAAAGCATTTGCCATTTTCCATAGCACATGTAACATTACTTTATAGTTTGCTTATTTATTATGAGTATTGCTTATCATTTCCTCTCACTGTAATGAAAGCTTCACAAGGGCAGGGATCTTTGTTTTGTTCATTGATGGATCCTAAGAATCTGGATCAGTGCCTGGCACACAGTAGGCACTCAATAAATAATTGTTGAATGATTTTTTTTTCATACTAAGATGGAACATAGGAAATTTTGACCACGTATTTGGCCATGAAGGGAAAATCAACAAACTGTAAAAAGCACAAAGTATTAGAACACATTAATGACCACAGTTCAATGTAATTAGAAATTAACAACCAAGTAACACTTTTCAAAAAGCTTTCCACTTCTATAGTTTAAAACAGTTTTCTGGGTCTTTTTTTTCTTCCTCCCTTCTCTCTCCTTACCTCACCCAGCCCTGGGGCCTCCCAGGAAGCATCTACCTGTGATTCCCAGGTGATGCTCCACAGTTCACTCCTCCAGCATGCTCTCATTTCTGAGCTGTAAGGCTGCAGTGGAAGAGGAGCACCTGGAGGATGTAGTGTGGGGCTGCCACTAGCCAATAAGCAACCACTTATACATGAAGTCCAGACCACAGTCTGTCCATGAGATGATAGTCCAATGAAGGAGCAGACTGGGGAGGAAATGAGGTACAATATCTTGTGTAGGGACAGTGAGTACTTTGTCACTGATCGAAGATGCAGCCTGCCCCAAAGCAGGCAGTCGTGCCAAGAGTCCAAGCCTAGGGACCTGAGTTTTCCACTGGCTGTGAGCACTGGTCCATCTCTGTGCAAGTTGGTTATGTGGTCCATGTGTCTGTTTCAAGAGTAATTGTGACCATGGGACTCAGATATCTGATGCTCACCATCTTTGCTTTCATTTTACTTTACTGAATACACTTTTTAAATTTAAGTATAGTGTACATTCAGAAAAATGATCAAATCATAAGTGAATAGCTCTCTATGCACTGAACTGTGCTCCCCCCTAAATTTATATGTTGAAGCCCTAATACCCAATATGACTGTGTTTGGAGATAGGGCCTGTGAGGAGATGATAAAGATTAAACAAAGTCATAAGGGTTGGGTCCTAATCTGATAGAACTGGTGCCCTTATAAGAAGAGGAAGAGATGCTAGAACTCTCCTCTCTTTGCCATCTGAGGTCACAAGAAGGCAGTCATCTGCAAGCCAGAAAGAGAACCCTCCTAGGAACCAAATTGGTGGACACATTGATCTTTAACTTCTCAGCCTATAAAACAGTGAGCAAATAAACTTCCATTGTTTGAGCCACCCAGTGTATGATATTTTGTTCTGGCAACCTGAGAAGACTAATATAAGCTCAATGAATTCTCACATAGAGGGCACACCATGTAATTACCATCTGGGTCAAGATATAGAATATTACCAGCATCCCAGAGTCCTCGTTATTTCTCACCCCCAACCCCTCCTCCTCCCAAAGTTAGCCAACTTCGGACACCAAAAGCAAGTTTTGATTATTTTTGGATTTTTAATAAATAAAATCATACAGAGGAAAAAATAAAAATCTTTCTCAATAATTCAATAATTCCTAAGAACCAAAAATTATTCTAAGAACCAAAAAAAGGAAACTACAAATTATTGTCTTAGAAATAAAATTGTGATATATAAAAAATCTGTGATACAATCTACGATCTAGTGGCACTAAGAAGAAAATTTTTAGCCTTACATTAATTTATTAGAATAAAAAAATGGAAATAAAGGAATAATCTACGAAAAGATTAAGTAGAACTGAAGAAATTAGTAAAAATTAATTAATAAAGGCCAAAAACTGTAATAGAGAAATTAGCATAGATCAGTAAAATCAAATCTGTGTCCTTTTTTTTTTAAATTGTGAGACAGTCTTGCTCTGTTACCCAGGCTAGATAGAGTGCAGTGGTGCAGTCTTGGCTCACTGCAGTCTTGACCTCCCGGGCTCAAGCAGTCCTCCCACCTTAGCCCCTGAGTAGCTGGGATTACAGGTATGCACCATCATGCCCAGCTAATTTTTTTTTTTACTTTTTTTTTTTTTTTTTAATAGAAGCAAGGTCTCCCTATATTGCCCAAGCTGGTCTCGAACTCCTGGGCTCAAGCGATCCTCCTGCTTCAGCCTCCCAAAATGCTGGGATTACAGATTTGAGCCACTGCACCTGGCCAAACCTGTGTTCTTTAGAAGGACAACCTGCACTGAGCATCTTCCATTTGTTCCTCCAAAAACACAGAGTCAGCTGGAGAAGGGCGAAGATGCTGGAAGTCTTCAGGACACTGAAGTTCCCCCAGCATCTTCGCCCTTCACCTGACTCTGGTCCTGGGAGACTGATCTCTATGTACTATATCCAGAGGTGCCCAGTTGTTTGGCCAGAGGGGAGCATCAGCTGAAGTTATGAGGGAGAAGAGAGTCAGGTTAGAACATTTATTTCTTTAGCTTGATCTCTGCAGGCATCTGCCTGTGTCTGTCACTGTCAGATCTGAGCTCTTCTAAAGGAGGCCTCTTCCATGACCCTCTCCTTTCAGCTTCTGGTCCCTGCTGCCTCCCTCCACCAACTCATGTCTAGGAGTGATAACGCCCCTCATTACTAGCCCCTTGTATTTCCCTATACCCTGCCCACATCTGTGTAAAGAGTCCTTTATTAAACTCTCCTCAAATTATTCAGTGTGGGTATGCCTAATGTTTCCTGACTGCAGCAACTCCCAAAATTAAAAAATAAAATAGAAATTAAATTTTAAAAGCATTTTAGAAGGTTTCACCAAGAGAAAACACACACACACACACACGCATGCACACACAACTACAACAACATTAGGAACAGGAAAGGAGAAACAATTGCAAGTATGGAAGAGGTTTTTTTAAGGATAAATCAATTTTATGAAACTTTATATCAATAAATTTGAAAATCAGGGAATGGATAATTGTTTAGGGCAAGATAAATGATCAAAATTGGTTTAAGAAAACAAGCAGAAAAGAAAAGGCAGCCAGGGATTTAACCCCAGGTGCCCCTAAATGAGGCACCTGGGGTTAAATGATTAAATAAGACCAAAGAATTTTCATGTTACATAAGTTGTTCTACAGCATAGAAAAAGATTAACATTTCCCCAACTTCTTTATGAACCTGTCATAAACCTGATACCAAAATTAGTCAATTAGAAGAAAGTGATTGGTCAATTCCTCTTAGGAATATAGATGAAAAAAATATCCTAATAAAACTCTAGCAAATTGAGTTCAGCAGTGGATTAAAAGAAAAACATATAATGGATTTATTCCAAAAAGGGCAAGATGATTCAATAATAAGATATCTATTACTGTAATTCAGTGCATTAAGAGATTGAAGGGTAAAAGTCATACAGTATCTCACTAAATGCTGAAAAACCATTTGATAAAATTCAACACCCATTGCTGTATTGATTTTTTAAAGTATCTCCTAGCGAAACAGCAATTAAAAGAAAATGCATTATCTTGATGATGGGTATCTTACCAAAATCTGCAGCCAACAAGAAGGGAAGGAGGAATTAGTCATAGCATGGACCTCAAAGAACCAGGGCTTTTTTAAAAGATAGTTTACTAACAGATAATACGTTGCATGCTTCAAAATCCAAAAGACATAAAAGGGTGTTGATGAAAAGTCTTTTTTAGCCCATCGTCCAGTGATTCAGCTGCCCTCTCAAGAGACAACAATATTACTAGTTTCTCAGTTATCCTTCTGGAGCTAGTTTATGCATTTGCATGCAAATTTGTAAATCTGTATATTTTTCACAGAATGGTAGTAAACACTGGTTCTTCTCGTTGGCAAAATATTATTCTATATCAGTACATAATGAGATCCCTCATTCTTTTTTCTGGCCAAAAAACATCACTTTGGATAAATGTAAATTTGTTCAACTACTACTCTGCTATGAGATAGGTTGTTTCAAAACTTTTGCTATGATAATGCTGCAGTTAATATGCTTTATATATTTATCATTTTGTGCACATGTGAATGTATATGCATGATTGTGTAGTAAAGAATTCAGTCTTGCCCAGAAAGAAGTTCTGACCTTTGCCTTTGGCTTCTAAAATGTAATTTATGTCACACTTGGTAGGAGGATCTTTGTTTAAGGTGGAGACTAGCCACACCAGATCTTAAGGTAGTGTTATTCATACCCAGCAGCCTTAGTGTCAAGGTTGGCCATGTCAGAAAGACTATGTGACTTAGGGTGGAGACTTTGGGTCATGCATATGACTCAATCTGGGGACTGAGTTCAATCACATGGGCAATCAATTAACAAGTCACACCTATATAATGGAGCCTGAGTAAAAAGTCTGAACACTGAGGCTTGGGTAAGCCTCCCTGGTTAGCAACACACGTGTATTGTCACACATTGATGCTGGGACAGTGACACATGCTGACTCCATGGGGAGAGGACAATGAAAGCTTGAATTTGGAGCCCTCCTGGATTCTGTCCTATGCTTCTCTTCTTTGTCTCATCTTAAACTCTATCTTTTCCATGAAAAAACTCTATTCTTCCCCTGTAATAAGCCATCACCATTTAGTATAACAACTTTCAGTGACTTCTGTAAGCCCTTTAGTGAATTATCAAACCTGAGGGTAGGAACCCTCCAAATTTGTATCAGAAATGAGGACCATCTTGTGTGGAGACTATGCCCTCTAATCTTGTAGTTGGCCCTAAGCTCCTCACAAGGATAAATCCAGGGGAGTAGAATTTTTTGGTAGAGGTATATGCATTTGCAAGTTTTGTAAATATGAACAAAATGTGCTTCATAGAAATTGTGCCAGATTGTATTCCCACTAGCAACAGAGCAGAGGTTTTAACAAAAGGGTGGAGTGAAACCATAATAATCACTTCCCCACTCTGGATTGTGAGAAAGTAAAGTCACTTCTTGGGAGGGCTGTAGACATTAGGGGGAAAGCAGAGTTTAAAGGCAAGGAGGCAGGGAGAATACTCCCAGATGTGATTGAGGCAGGAAACATACACAGGGTTTGGGGAAGTTGAGAAGAATGGAAGCTGCACTGAGGACAAAGAAGAACAGAATGTGCAGCTCAATGGGAAGTAGAGTGGCCGTCTTCAACATGGGGCACCCATGCGCCTGGGTGATACCAAGGGGGCTTTGGGGGGGCTTTGTGAGACAGGATTTCCAGATCCTCAACGTCTTTATGTACCCTTTCCTAAATGAACCTGTCTGAGAAGATGCTTGTGATCTTCTATTTCTCCTTCTGCCCCTGTACCAAGAAAAGACTCATGTTTCATACACCCAAAAGTTTCCAGAGGGAATTGTTTTGGAACGTCAACACCTCTGGGACAGCCAAAAAACTGACAAGTAGAAAATGCATCGTTCCTGAGGGAGACTGTGGCTCTACCTTTTCTGTACAGTTATGTGGTTGTCAAGGAGCAGATATAGCATATTTACTTCATTTTTAAAATGCAGCCAGACTTCTTCTGAGAATAAGTAAGCCTGATTTGGTGGATAGTTTGGACCAAGAGGACTGGCATTGCCAATTAGGTTGTATGGCAGGTATTTTCATAAATTAGATAAGCGAAACCTGCAGCCATAATGTTTTGACAAAAACATATTTGAGGCTCATATATAGTATGTGTACACTGAAATTATATCTTTCGCAATTATTTAATCTCAAGAAGAAAAAGTAAACGTGTGAAAGATGCATGGTTTTACAATACTCTGTAGGTACAAGAGGTTCAAAAGAACTGCAGTAGAAGTCTGGGGAGGTGGGAACCAACTAAAGGAAATAGAGATTGTAATGATCTCTTGTGGGGTGGGGGTGGATGCTGAGCTGGAGGGCTTAATTCATCTGAATGAGAGAACCAGGAACCTTGGACTCTGCAGACGTTGGGGATGGAAGAGGGAGGGTTAAATGGCAGACATAAAGATCATCATGTTATTCCAGGCTGGGCGCGGTGGCTCACACCTGTAATCCCAGCACCTTGAAGAGCCAAGGCAGGCGGACCATCTGAGGTCAAGAGTTCAAGACCAGCGTGGCCAACATGACGAAACCCTGTCTCTACTAAAAATACAAAAATTAGCCAGGTGTGGTGGTGCGTGCTGTAATCCCAGCTACTCGGGAGGCTGAGGCAGGAGAATCGCTTGAATCCGGGAGACTGAGGTTGCAGTGAGCCAAGATTGTGCCACTGCACTCCAGCTTGGGTGACAGAAGAGACTCCGTCTCCAAAATAAATAAATAAATAAATAAATAAATAAATAAATAAATAAATAAATAAATAAAATAAAATCATCATGTTATTCCTTTGAAATTTCACTTGTCTCTCTCAAGCATATCAGCATGTCTTTTTTTTTCTGTCTTTGCTTTTCTTTCTTGTCTCTGCCCACCACCTTTTTCCTTCTCTGTTTATTTCTGCCTGAGCCCCATTCTCTCCCCTTCAGATTTCTTCCTCTATCATTTCCTCACCCCTACCTTGATCCCTGCAACTGAATTAGCATGAGTACTGAGCTAATGAATATATTCTATTAATTGCATGTTTTAGTTTTTCAGGTTCCTAATTCTTCTAAAAATTGTGTAAGATGTATTTTATTTTCTGTTTCAAAAAGTGTAATTTAGTTACCATTTACTTTCTAAAGATGCCTGATTGCTTTATTCCCTCTGGACCAGAAGCTCTTGTCAGGATAGAAAAAGGCTGCCAGTCTTTGTCCTGAGTATATCAAACTATATACTTTTCACTTGAGGACTCTGCTTTTTGTTCTCTCAGAAACCTGTGAGCACAGCAGTTCCTGTGGAGTTGCTCCTCAGTGCATGGCAAGCTGCAGTTCTCCTGTCCCTTCATTCCACACATGTTCCCTTCTTTATCTCACCTGTCTATAGATGTCACTGGGGACTTGACTTTATTTCTGGTTATTGCACATCCTGATTTCTCCCCTCACAATTTCTGTTATCCATCCATCACTTCCTGAGGGTTTTACTGCTGTGTTCACCTTCCAGCATGTCCACTCACATAGGCCGTGCCATTGACCAAGAGTGTCGGCGGGGGGAGGTTCCTATGGGGGCAATCTCCTTCTCCTTGGCAGACAAAAGAAGGAAATTACCAAAGAGAGAGAAAATGCCCCCACAGAAACCCCTGCCCCACCCTCGACCCTCTTGGTTTCCTTCTGTCTTCCAGTTGTTCAGTTGGAAAAAGTCAAGGAGCCCATTTGATCACATTTCCAGAGCCTTACTATGAAGAGTCTTTGTTGTTGTTGTTGTTGTTTTAACTATAAAAAGAGCTGTAGAACATCATTGTCTACAGTTCTTTTACACCTTTAATAATCTATTGCATGGACCACAAGCAGGTTGAAAGGTGTTTTTTATCTCAGTTCTATAAATACTGGTGAAACTCTGTGGGCCAGTTGCTTAATTTCACTGGGCCCTGGTAAGAAAGATCACTTCTAGGAAAGCTTCCAGCTCCAGAATGTATGATTCCATTAAGTTCTCCGGTTAGTTGGCATCACAAAAAATAAAGGGCATCTTCCCTGTCTGCCTTACTCCTCCTCTTTATAGTTCCTGAGCATAGCCCAGCACTGACACATGGTAGACACCCATGGCAGACTTTTACAGGCTATATGGAACCTGCTTTGTCATGAACATAGCAAATGACATGACCATCATGGATAAGGACTGGGCTTCTCACGCCTCCCTCTGCAATGAAACTGGGCATTTGAGATGCTGTTCTTCTTCTCCTCACTCCTTGCCTTGGTCTCCTCTATCCACTAAGTATCATGCTTGAGAATGAATCCTGGGAGTCTTGAGGAAAAGTGTTAACCAAGTACTGGATAAAACACATTGTGATTAATAACAAGTTAAGCTGCCCAAAATTTCATCTTGTCTTTATCAATATCTGTAATTGACTTTTAGCTAAACCAGCAGCCAACGTCATCATTAGCTCCAGAAGAAGGGTCTTTTATCAAGTTTAAGGGCACATGATTTGGCTTGTAGTCACCATACTTCCATTCTAAAAATGGCAGCAAATATGAGAAAATTAAAATCTAGGACCCACACTTCTGAGAAAGAAAGAGAGTTATAAGGATTGCAAATTTCTTGATTTTTAATTTAATGATATAATTTTTTTTCCAGAAAAACTTTTATTCAGCAGTGGTATGGATTAATGGTTCCAAGGAATTATGACATTCTATTAACTTTCCACAAGAAATACTTCATTGCATTGAGATTAAATTTATTTTATTAGACTGTGAGAACTATGTCTCAGCAGATTTCCTTTTTGCTTCAACCCTTTTGAAACTATTTTAGTAAAAACAATATAAACAAATCATCTTTGTTTCTTATTATTTTATTCACTCATGCCAAAGATGACTTTTTATTATTATCATGTTTTATCTTTGGAAAAACACACAAGAAAAAAAAACTGTTGGTTGCTTTTGCAGAGGGAAACTAGGTGGCAGGAAATAGGGAATAAGGCCAATTTTTATTGTACCACTTAAATTTTGAAACATGTGAAAAGACTTTCATTGGAAAAAAATTAATGATGAAATAACACAGGCACATAATTTAAAAATCATTAGTATTAAAAGACATTTCTCTGCCCCACCTATCATTATTCCCTCTACTTCTTTAGAGGCATCTACTTTCAACTCTTTCACCTGCTTCTCATACTTAGCCTCACATTTCTAAATAGGATGCTCTTATTGCTTCTTCTAAATTTATCAACTTTAGAGAGTGTCTGTTAATTTCCAATTATGACATTGGAAAGTTTAATCCTTTTATACATCATGACAACTAGCTTCCCCTTTGTCATCTTTGCAATCTGTTTGTATCATAGTTTTTTTGTTTAACAAACAGCCAACGTAAGTATCATACACTGGTGAATCAAGTCGGTCTACAATTTTCTTCCTTCCTCTTATGGTTTTCTACTTTCCCTCTGTTTATATTTGCTTAATTTTCTGTGATATTTTTTCAAGTGATTCGATAGATCTGTTACATGTCCAATTTTTTCAAATGCTCAAATGCATACATCACATTTCTCCCAGAATTTTTTTTAAGAATTCTGGCTATCCTGAGATTACCAACTCTGGTTACCAACTACAGCACTCAAGGTTACTCACTCCCTTCTTAAGAGCCTCCTTTGTTCACATTAACTTTTCACTGAAACTCTGTTACCAATACAGTTCTACTTGGAAAAAGGTAAATTAAATTCTGTTTCCCCAAGGGACACTTCCTCCTCTCCAGGAGCTGCCAAAACACGGTGACTATTCTTCCCTTCAACTCCCTCTCTTTCTTTACAAAGTCAGTGAGGGCTCAAGGTATAAATAAGCTTCGTTCACTACCAGAACACATTTTATTTATTTTATTTTATTTTAATTATACTTTAAGTTCTGGGGTACATGTGCACAGAACACATTTTAATGTAGCGAGCTTGCATATCAGTAGACAAGTGTTTGTTTATATGCCGGCATCACAGTGGATGCCAAGTATCAGAAATGTTCCCTAATGTCAAAGACTTTACAATCTGGCTCACGTAACACAGGAGTGAAACAGAACTAACAATCAACAGTTCCTTTCTATCTCTGATTAATAGTCCTTCCATACCTTAAATGTATTAATCTTTGTAAAATTCTCTCTTTTTTGTTCTTTTCTTCTGTCTTTTTACTCTCTTATCCTGTATGCTAGCTATGACACTAATGTCTCACTGCCTAATCATTGTATTTTTA
Source organism: Hylobates moloch (assembly GCF_009828535.3). Taxonomy (NCBI): domain Eukaryota; kingdom Metazoa; phylum Chordata; class Mammalia; order Primates; family Hylobatidae; genus Hylobates; species Hylobates moloch. Next base: position 88,893,803 of record NW_026652283.1, on the reverse strand, counting down.
TAATTTTTGGAAACTGTCACATTTTGCCTCCAAAGCTGACCTTTCACAAGTTACTTAATCTTTTTGCATCTCATTTCTTTATATGTAAAATGGGGGATAATAATGTTACCTTTTAAATTTGTTGTGAGCATTAAATAAGATCAATGTGATGAATTTAGCCCAGTTCCTGACACTTAATAAAATAGTCAATAGATAGTAACTATTGTTTGTATATTGGAATTATTTATTATCATCATTTTACTTGGACATAGGAGGGAATCTTAAAGAAACATTTCAGTATCTTCTAATAGTCAGTGTTATTACTAAGAAGTCTGATGCTAATTTCATTTCCATTACTTGTAAGTTACCTTTTCTCTTTCTCTTTCTCTTCCTCACTGCCCTCTCCCTGTCTCTCATTTTCTCTCTCTCTCTCTTCTCTCCATCATCAATGTTTTAAAAATTCACAATGGCATGTTTTTATTTAGCACTTTTAATCTGGACATTTCTTTTCTCCACTTCTGGAAATTTTCGTTCTACTTCTTTGATAATTTCTTCCCTCCATTTTCTCTGCTCTATTTCTGAAATTTCTTAAAACTGCCAACTTTCTTTTATTTCCATTATTCATGGTCTGATTTATTTTTGGTATTGAGTTCATGCTAATATCTGCAGCTGTCAGTGTAATTACCATTGTCATCTTGGTGTGATGGTTCTAGAGCTTGAAATTTCTATATTTAAAAACAACATTATACTTCACAATTAAAACTAAAAACTTAAGTTAGAAGTGTAGGCTAGCGGCCTACATATCACATCTTTTGACTTTGCTCTGGAGTAATTTTTAAATTACACTATTCAAAGGAATACATTTTGCTCTGTTCTCTTCTCTGTAAAGAGTAATAGCAGAGGAATTTAAAAATGAAAGAACACAAGAAAGGCCTTGAGGATGAAATGTGTTTCATCCATCTCTGAATTTTATCTTCTTTTCATCAGCTGGGCTATACAATGGACCTAAAAAATTGGAGTTCTCTCTTATCAACATGTAACATAGCTAGCAGTCCTGACTGTATCTAAACCCATCTGAGCTATTTTAAGACCTTTGTAGATCTTCAACATTCTTGTTTTTGAAAGCCCCACTCAGAGTCTTATTAAAACTTTTTTTTGAGACGGAGTCTCGCTCTGACACCCAGGCTGGAGTGCAGTCGCGCAATCTTGGCTCACTGCAAGCCCTGCCTCCCGGGTTCATGCCATTCTCCTGCCTCAGCCTCCCCAGTAGCTGGGACCACAGGCGCCTGCCACCTTGCACAGCTAATTTTTTTGTATTTTTAGTAGAGACGGGGTTTCACTCCGTTAGCCAGGATGGTCTCGATCTTCTGACCTCGTGATCTGCCCGCCTCGGCCTCCCAAAGTGCTAGGAATATTAAAACTTTTAAAATGCACTCATATCACAAATAATATTGTCCCAGGCACTGTTCTAAGAACTTGGCATACATTAGTGAACAATACTAAGACCCTTACCCTTGTAAAGCCTTTATTCTATATAATTTATATCCAACTAAGGAAGAGTCAGGTTGAATTGAGTATAATTAAATGGTTGGCAAGTTATGTTAGGTAGACACATACGTTAATATGTCAGGTTAGTCTAGACTGTACTGAGGGAACAAACAGTCCCCCAAATCCCAGTAGCTTAACATAACACAAGTTTATTTCTGGCTCATGACATGTTCATTATAGTTTAGAGGGGCTCTGCTCCATAGACATAGTCACTGGGAACCCAGACTTCAGAAGGCATCACTGTCTTGCAGCTGCACCAACGAGTACTTACGACCTCTTCAGTCTTCACAACTTGGAAGGAATAAGACGGAGAGTCGTGCATTGACTTTTAAATGTTTCATGCTAGAAGTGACAAAGGCCACTTCCAGTCACACCCAATGGCCAGAAACAGCCACAGGCTCTGCCTAAAGACAAAGAGTTGGGAAAATGTGGGAAAGCCCAGGAATATTCATAGGTAGTAAATATCTCCATAATAAAGCTTATTTTAATACTTATTTATTTCATTCTGAAGTTTTCCTTTGACATTTTAAAGTCAATAAATGTTTTCAAGTCTCAAACAGTTGCAAGAAGAACTCATAGGCCCTAAGCATTGTTCCTACAATTATAATAGTTTGCATTATATTTACTGAAAGGTTATTACATGTAGGCATTTTTTTAGGTGCTTTATATGAGTATGTAAATGTGTTGCTCATTTACTTTTCACAACAATGCTATGACGTAGGTACTGTTCTTACCCTTATTCCACAGCTGAGGAAACAGAGGCACAGAAAGGGTAAGTCACCTGCCCAAGTCACACAACTAGTGAATGACTATGCCTGAACTTGTGCTACCTCATCACACTGCCTTTCAGATGTGAAGGATAAACAGCCTGTGGAACATGCAGCATTTATCTTTTCTTCCTGTACCAACACTTATGGTCACAATAATGAAAGAGGAAAGAAAAGAAAGAGGAAAAGCAAAACTTCTGTCCAGTTTGAGACCAGTAGTGAGTAGTTCTCATTTTCCTTTGGGTGTGTTTCTAGGCAGGAGAGTACATAAAGAGACAGGAGAAATAGGAGATGGCCTTCTTCCTTGAAAAGCTTGAGATTACAATACCCACTACAGCGTGCATGCCGGAAAAAATGGGATAAAGCAGCTACCTAACCAGTGCTATCCTAATGGAATTTATTTTGCCTTCAAATGAGCATCTAATGTGATTGAAGAATGAAAGTTATTAAACAAACAAGGTTTACCAAGGCATTTCTTTCCAATTTTTGTGTGTGAAACAAATGTAAATGAAGCCAACTGGCTCAAGATGTTGCCTTACCCAAAACCTTGCAATTAGAGATTGTAGAACATTCATGACTCAGCATATCTATTCATAGTGCATGCTGTTTATTTCTGGTTTTGTACTCAATGTGTCACCAAAAAGTGCAAGCAAGACTCAGCAGCATGCAAGCCTGCACTAACATGCACATGCTCAGTAAACTTAGACTAAGAATCTACTCTAGACCAAGAGCACATACTGTGCAATCCCATTCATACAGAGTTCAGTAACAGGCACCAACCAAGAATTTCATATCCTGCCAAACTAGACTTTTTAAGCAGATGAGAAATAAAAAATTTTCCAGACAAATAAATGCTAAGGTAAGGTAAGGTAAGGCAAGTGATTGTTACCACTATATCAGCCCAAGACTTAAGGGAGTCCTAAACATGGAAACAAAAGAATAACACCTGTTACCATGAAAACACACATAAGTATATAGCCTGCAGACCTTAGAAAGCAACCACACAATAGAAACTACAAAGCAACCAGCTAACAACTTCACAATAGGATCAAATCCATATATTGATATTAACCTTGAAATATGTAAATGGCATAATTGCTCCCACTTGAAAGGCACAGAATGGCAAGTTGGATAAAAACAAACCAGACCTATCCATCTGCAATCTTCGAGACTCATCTCACACATAATGACACCCATAGGCTCAAAGTAAAAGGTTGGAGAAAAATCTACCATGTAAACAGAAAACAAAAAAGAGTGGGGGCTGCTATTCTTATATCAGATAAAGCAGACTTTAAACCAACAACAGTTAAAAAAAAAAAAAGGACAAAAGGGCATTACATAATGGTAAAAGGTTCAATTCAACAAGAAGACTTAACTAAATATATATGCACCCACATAAGAGTAACCAGATTCATGAAACAAGTGTTTCTAGATCTATGAAAATACTCAGACGGCCACATAATAATAGTGGGGGACTTCAGCACTTCACTGACAGCATTAGACAGATCATCAAGGGAAAAAACGAACAAAGAAATTCTGGACTTGAATTCAACACTTGACTTATTGGACCTAATGGATATCTACAGAATACTCCACCCATCAACCACAGAATATACATTCTTTTCATCTGCACAGGGAGCATACCCTAAGATTGACCACATGCTTGGACATAAAGCAAGTTTTAATAAATTCAAAAAAATCAAAATCATACCAACCATACTGGACCACAGTGAAATAAAAACAGAAATCAATACCAAGAAGATGTCTCAAAACCACATAATTACATGGAAATTAAACAACCTGCTCCCAAATGACTTTTGGGTAAACAAAATCAAGGCAGAAATTTAAAAAAAAATCTTTGAAATAAATGAAAACAGAGACACAACATACCAAAATCTCTGGGATGCCGGAAAAGTAGTGTTAAGAAGAAAGCTTGTAACACTAAATGCATACCTCAAAAAGTTAGAAAGATCCCAAATTAACAATCTAATATCACACCTAGAGGAACTAGAAAAATAAGAACAAATTAACCCGAAAGCTAGGAGAAGAAAAGAAATAACAAAAATCAGAGCTGAACTGAACAAAGTTGAGACCCAAAAAATTATACTAAGAATCAACAAAACCAAGAGTTGGTTTTTTGTAAGGATAAACAAGATTGATAGACACTAGGTACATAAAAAAGGAAAGGCTCAAATAAACACAATCAGAAACAGTAAAGGTAACATTACAGTTGATTCCCTAGAAACATAAAAGATCCTCAGAAACTATTATGAACATCTCTACACAAAGAAACTAGGAAATCTGGAGGAAATGGATGAATACCTGAAAACACACAATCTCCCAAGATTGAATCAGGAAGAAACTGAAACACTGAAAAGACCAATATTGAGTTCTGAAACCAAATCAGTAATTAAAAAAAAAACTGTCAAACAAAATAACCCCAGACCGAATGGATTCACAGTCAAATTCTACCAGACATACAAAGAAGAGCTGGTACCAATACAACTGAAATTATTTCAAAAAATTGAGAAGGAGGAACTCCTCCCTAACTCATTCTATGAAGCCAGCATCATCCTGACATCAAAACTGGGCAAAGACACAAAAACAAAAGCAAAAAAACTACAGGTCAGTATCCCTGATGAACATAGACACAAAAATCCTCAATAAAACACTAGCAAACCAAATTCAACAGCATATCAAAAAGTTAGTTAATTCACTATGAACAAGTAAGCTTCACTCCTAGGATACAAGTTTGGCTCAACACATGCAAATCAATAGATGTGATATAAACAGAATTAAAAACAAAAGGCATATGTGTTAGTTCCTTTTCACACAGCTGTACAGAACTACCTAAGACTGGATAATTTATAAAGAAAAAAGGTTTAATCTACTCAGTTCTGTATGGCTAGGGAGACCTCAGGAAACTTACAATCATGGCAGAAGGCTAAGGGGAAGCAAGGCACATCTTTCCAAGGTGAAGCAGGAGACAGAGAGTGAGCAAGAGAAGAAGTGCCACACTTTAACACCATCATATCTTGTGAGAACTCACTCACTATCATGAGAACAGCACGAGGGAAACCGGTCCCCATAATCCAATCACCTCCCACCAGGCCCCTCCTCGTACATGTGGGGATTACAATTTGAGACGATTTGAGTGGGGACATAGAGCCAAACCATATCACCATATGATCATCTCAATAGACACGGAAAAAGCTTTTGATAAAATCAAGTATCGCTTCATGATAAAAACTAGGCATTGAACGAACATACATCAAAATAATAAGAGGCATCTATGGCAAACACACAGCCAACATCATACTGAACAGGCAAAAACTGGAAGCATTCCTCTTGAGAACTGAAGCAAGACAAGGATGCCCATGTTCACTACTCCTATTCAACATAATTCTGGAAGTCTAGCCCGGGCAATCAGGCAAGAGAAAGAAATAAAAGGCATCCAAATAGGAAAAGAGGAAGTCAAATTATTTCTCTTCATTGATGACATGATTCCATACTTAAGCAACTGTAACTACTCCACCAGAAAGCTATTAGAACTGATAATTTTAGCAAACTTCCAGGACACCAAATCAATGTACAAAAATCAGTAGCATTTCTATACACCATTAATATTCAAGCTGAGAGCCAGATCAAGAATGCAATCCCATTTACAATAGCCTCAAAAACATAAAATACCTAGGAACACACCCAACCAAGGAGGTGAAAGATCTCTGCAAGGACAACTACAAAACACTGCTGAAAGAAATCATGGATAACACCAACAAATGGAAAAACATTCCATGCTTATGGATTGGAAGAATCAGTATCATTAAAGTGGCCATACTGCTCAAAGCAATCTACAAATCTAATGCTATTCCTATCAAGCTACCAACATCATTTTTGGTAAAAATGAAAAATTTCACCAAAGAGAATTTTGGAGAATTGGAAAAAAAAAAAAACTGTGCTAAAATTCATATGGAACCAAAAAAGAGCTCAAATAGCCAAAGCAATTCCAAGCAAAAAGAACAAAGCTGGGGGCATCACATTACCCTACTTCAAGCTATACTATAAAACTACAGTAACCAAAACAGCATGGCACTGGTACAAAAACAGACACATAGACCAATGGAACAGAATAGAGAATTCAGAAATAAAGCCACACACCTACAGCCATCTGATCTTTGACAAAGTTGACAAAAATAAGCAATGGAGAAAGGGCTCCCTACTCAACAAATGGTGCTAGGATAGCTCTCCAGCCATATTCAAAAGAATAAACTGGACCCCTACCTTTCACTATGCAAAAGAATAAACTGGACCCCTACCTTTCACTATATAAAAAATTAACTCAAAATAGATTAAAGATTTAAATGTAAGACCTCAAACTGCAAGAATCCTAAAAGAAAACCTAGGAAACACCATTCTGGAAATGGGCCTTGGGAAATAATTTATGACTAAGCCCTCAAAAGCAATTGCAACAAAAACAAAAATTGACAAATGGGACCTAATTAACTAAAGAGCTTCTGCACAGCAAAAGAAACTATCAACAGAGTAAAGGGACAAATTACAGAATGGGAGAAAATATTCACAAACTATGCAACAAACAAAGGTCTAATATCCAGAATCTGTAAGGAACTTGAAACAATTGAACAAGCAGAAAGCAAGTAATCCCATCTTAAGCTGGACAAAAGACATGAGCAGATACTTCTCAAAAAAAGACATACAAATGGCCAACAAACATATGAGAAAATGCTGATCATCACTAATCATTAGATAAATGCAAATCTAAACTACAACGAGATACCATCTCACACCAGTCAGGATAGCTATTATTCAAAAGTCACATAACAACAGATGCTGGAAAGACTGTGGTGAAAAAGGAATGCATTTACATTGTTGGTGGGAATGTAAATTAGTTCAGCCACTGTGGAAAGTTGTTTGCAGATTTCTCGAAGAACTAAAAATAGAACTACCATTTGATCCAGCAATCCCACTACTGGGATATATCCAAAAACAAAAAATCATTTTACCAAAAATGATGTGACAGAGGCAATATTTTTGGAGATAAAATCTCAGAGGTTTTCAAAATTAAGGTATACATTTTCAGATAAAAGGATCATGCAGCATCTAAAGCGGGAATAAAACAAATTATTAATTCATTATAGTGAAATGAGAGATCAAAAACAATGAGAAAACCTTAAAGACATCCAAAAAGAAAACAGATTATCTCAAATGGAACTGCAATTCAGCTGACAGCACTTATTATCAGCAACAAGTAAATGCCAAAAGACGATTTAATATCTTCAAAGTACTGAAGGGAAATAACTGCCAGTGTCGAATCCTATACCAATTAGATTCTTAGTCAACAGTGAGAATAAAATAAAATGTACCAGTTGGGGTTGAACCAGATAAGGAGAACCAGTAGGAGATGAGAGAGAGAGAGAGAGAGAGAGAGAGAGAGATAAATTTGTCAGAAATAATTGGTTTATGCAACTGTGAGGGCTGGGAAGATCACAAACAGGCTGGAACTTCATGGCCAGGTGCTGAAGCTTATTGTTCACAGATGGCAATCAGGAAATCAAGATTCAGGGAGCATGGAGAGCCATTGCAGACGTAACTGTTCGGAGTCTCCCACACAGGGAATGGCTAGGCCTTCCAAATGATGTCTTCACAGCAGTACCTAAATTAGCTTACTTGAATAGCTGAGAAGTGTATATACTAGAAAATGGCTAGTATATCTCTTCCATCCTCCAGCTCTTGGAGGAGAATATTCCTTGTAGCCCACCATAACTGGAAACATTCTGTAAAGGAGATTCTGGGGATTGTAGTTCAGTCTAGCCAAGTTGCCTCCCATTGGCAATCCAACCACAAGGCAGTTGGCAAGAGAGCTTAGGTGATGCAGCTTGTGGGCCAGAGCAGGGAGAGAAGGGTGGAGAATGTGCACAAAAGACACAAAGGACATAGCAGTATTCATGTCTGATAGAAAGGACTTTAAGATCAAAGCATTATTAGTAGTGAAAAGGAGCATTGCTAATGATAAAAGGAATAGTTCACTGAGAAGATATAACAATACTGGACCTATACAAATCTAACAAAATAAGCTTTGATATTTAAAGGAAACATCACAGGAGTTATAAGGAAACACCCACAAATATACTATCATAGTAGAAGGTTATAACAAAAATGTCCCAGAAAGTGATGGATCCAAATGACAAGAATTTTCTGTCTATAGAAAATACAAACAACCCAGTAAGTTTCATATAGTGAACATATTTAGAATTCTACTCCCAATAATTAAGAACATACAGTGTAACTGAAAACCATCTAAATGTCCTTCAGCTGGTGAATGGATAAACAAACTGAGTACCATTCAGCAATAAAAAGTAAATGAATTGTTGATACATGCAACAACATGAATGAATCTCAGATGCATTATGCCGAGTGACAGAAGCCAGACTCAAAGGGTCACATATTATACGATTCCATTTATATAATATCTGAAGGAGGCAAAAATTAAAGAAATAGAAAACAGATCATTGGTTTCCAGGAGGGTAGGGAAGAGGTTGACTACAAAAGAGCAGTCCAAGGCAATCTGTTGTGGGGGGGGCATTGAAAATGTTCTGCCAGCCCAGGCAACACAGCAAAACCCTGTTTCTACTAAAAATACAAAACAAAACAAAAAATTAGCCAGATGTGGTAGCATGCATCTGTAGTCCCAGCCACTCTGGAGGCTGAGGTGGGAGAATCACCTGAATCCCGGAAGTCAAGGCTGCAGTGAGCCAAGATTGTGCCACTGCACTCCAGCCTGCGTCACAGGTGTGAGACCCCAAGAAAGAAAGGAAGGGAAGGGGAAGGGGAAGGGGAAGAGAAAGAAAGAAAAGGTTCTATACCTTGATTGTGGTGGTGGGGTGGTGGTTACATGACTCTCCGCATCTGCAAAAACTCACAAGACTGTACACCAAAAAACAGGGAATTTTTCTGCATACAAACACGTTTTTAAATTAAATGTTAAAAAATCTTTTCAAGCTCAATAAAATAACCACAAAATTGACCGAGAACATGATCACAAAGAATGTCTTAAGAACTATCAAATGTCAACACCTCAAACCCCAAATTTTCTAACTATGGCACAATAAAACTCCCAATCAGTTATAAAAATTTAGTTCCTGAATCTTCTACTTTTGGAAACCAAAAAAATACTTTGAAATAATTCAAGAAGGCCAGGCACTGTAGCTCACGCCTGTAATCTCAGCACTTTGGGAGGCCAAGGTGGGCAGATCACCTGAGGTCAGGAGCTTGAGGTCAGGAGCTTGAGATCAGCCTGGCCAACATGGTGAAATCCCATCTCTACTAAAAATACAAAAAACTAGCTGGGTGTGGTGGTGGGTGCCTGTAATCCCAGCTACTCAATAGGCTGAGGCAGGAGAATCACTTGAACCTGGGAGGCGGTGGTTGCAGTGAGCAGAGATTGCAGCACTGCACTCCAGCCTGGGCAACAGAGCAAAACTGTCTAAAAAAAAATTAAAAATAAAAAAATAATTCAAGAAGAAATCACGATAGAAATCATCAAGTGTTTAGAACTGAATAATAGCAAAAGTATTAAATATAAAAATTTGTTGAGCATAGCTACAGCAGCACTTGGAGTAAACAGTATAGTCTTAGATGCGTATATGAAATACAGAAATTTAAAAAATAATAAGCCAAGTGTTTTGCTCAAGAAGCTAGAAAAAGGACAACAAAAATATTTTTAAAAATAGAAAGAAGAAAATAATACAAATAAGAATAACATTAGCCATAATTGCAAACGAAGGCACAACATAGAGAGGAACTACTGAAAGTTCTACAGATCAGTTAGGCAAGAGAAAGAAATAAAGGGCAATCAAATTGGAAAGGAGGAAGTCAAATTATTCCTGTTTGTGGACAACATAATTTTATACATAGAAAACCCTAAAAACTTCACAAAAAACTGTTGAAACTAATAAATTCAGTAAAGTTGCATGATATAAAATAAACATACAAAAATTAGTAGCATTTCAATACACCAATAGTGAACTTTCAGAAAAAGAAATCGAGAAGCAATCCCACTTACAAAAGCTACCAAAGAGAAGAAGAGAAAGGCAGGTGGGAGGGAAGGAAGAAAGGGAGGGAGGGAGGGACGAAGGAAGGAAGGAAGGAAGGAAGGAAGGAAGGAAGGAAGGAAGGAAGGAAGGAAGGAAGGGGCTCAGGCCTGTAATCCCAACACTTTGGGAGGCCAAGATGGCAGATCACCTGAGGTCAGGAGTTCAAGACCAGCCTGGTCAACATGGCGAAAACCCATCTCTATCAAAAATACAAAAATTAGCCGAGTGTCATGGTGGGCGCCTGTAATCCCAACTACTTGAGAGGCTGAGAAGGAGAATCACTTGAAACTGAAAGGTGGAGGTTGCAGTGACCTGAGATTGTGCCACTGCACTCCAGCCTGGGTGACAGAGCGAGACTCTTTTAGAGAAGAAAGAAAGAGAAGGAAGGATGGAAGGAAGGAAGGAAGGAAGGAGGAGGAGAAAGAAAGAAAGAAAGAGAAAGAAAAGGAAGAAAGAAAGAAAGAAAAAGAAAGAAAGAAAGAAAGGAAGAAAGGAAGAAGAGGGAGGAAGGAAGGAAGGGAGGGAGGAAGGAAGGAAGGGAGGGAGGAAGGAAGGAAAGGAGGGAGGAAGGAAGGAAGGAAGGAAGGAAGGAAGGAAGGAAGGAAAAAGAAAGAAAGCCAGCCAGCCTAGGAATAATCTTAATTAAGGAAGTGAAAGTTTTATACACTGAAAACTGAAAAACATTAGTAAAAGAAATTGAAGAAGACACAAATAAATGGAAAGATATCACATGTTCATGGATTTGAAAAGCTAACATTGTTAAAATGTCCATACTATACAAAGCAATCTACAGATTCAATGCAATCCCTATCAAAATATCAATGATACTCTTCATGGATATAGAATAAAACAATAATAAAAATATTTGTATGGCACCACAAAAGACTTTGAACACCCAAAGCAATTTTAAGCAAAAAGAACAAAGCTGGTGGCATCACATTACCTGATTTCAAAATATACTGCAAAGCTATAATAATCAAAACAGCCTGGTACTGGCATTAAAAATAGACACATAGGCCAATGAAACAAAATAGAGAACACAGAAATAAATTCACATGCTTACACATTTATAGCCAACTGATTTTTGACAAAGATGCCAAGAAAACACACAGAGATATTGGAGGAAAAAAAAAACAGCCTTTTTAAATAAATGGTCCTGGGAAACTGGATATTCACATGCAGAAGAATGAAGCTAAATCCCTTCTCTCACCACATACAAATATCAAATCAAGTGGATTAAATACTTAAATGTAAGATCTGAAACAATAAAACTACTAAAGAAAACATAGGGGGAAATGTTTCATGACGTCAGTCTGAGCAAGAATTTTTTTTGGATCAGACCTCAAAAGCACAGGCAACAAAAGCAAAAATAGACAAATGGGATCACATCAAATTAAAAAGCTTCTGTACAGCAAAGGAAATAGTCAATAAAGTGAAAGAATAATCCACGGAATGGGAGAAAATATTTGCAAACTATGCATTTGACAAGGAGATACTATTTAGAACATGCAAGGAACTCAAACAACTAAAAAAAAACACAAATAATACAATTTATTTATTTATTTATTTATATTTTATTTTTGAGATGGAGTCTCACTGTATCGCCCAGGCTGGAGTGCAGTGGCCCAATCTCTGCTCACTGCAAGCTCTGCCTCCCGGGTTCACACCATTCTCCTGCCTCAGCTGCCTGAGTAGCTGGGACTACAGGCACCTGCCACCATGCCCAGCTAATTTTTGTATTTTTAGTAGAGATGGGGTTTCACCGTGTTAGCCAGGATGGTCTCGATCTCCTGACCTTGTGATCTGCCCTCCTCGGCCTCCCAAAGTGCTGGGATTACAGGCGTGAGCCACCATGCCCGGCCAATACAATTTTTAAGTGGGCAACAAAACTGAGTAGGTATTTCTCCAAAGAAGACATACAAATAGCCAATACATATATGAAGAAATGCTCAACATCATTAATCATCAGGGAAATGCAAATCAAAACAACAATGAGATATCACTTCACCAGAATTAGAATGGCTATTATAAAAAAGACAAAAAAATAACAAATGCTGGCATGGATGTAAAGAAAGAGGAACTCTTTATATACTGTTGATGGGAACATAAATTAGCACAGCCATTATGGAAAGCAGTTTGGAGGCTCCCAAAAAAGTTAAAAATGAAACTAGTATATGATTCAGCATTCCACTGCTAGATATATATCCAAAGGAAATGAAATCAATATGTCAAAAAATATCCACACTCTCATGTTTATTGTAGCACTATTCACAACAGCCAAGATATGGAATCAACCTAAGTGTCTGTCACCTAAGTGTCTATCACTATCAATGGATGAGTGGATAAAGAAAATGTGGTATATATACACTAGAGAATACTACTTAGCCTTCAAAATAAATTAAATCCCGTCATTTGTGACAACATTGTTCAACCTGGAGACTATTTTGTAAAATGAAATAAGCCAGGCACAGAAAGACAAATACTGCATAATCTCACTCATATGTGCAACCTAAAGAAATTGATCTCATAGAAGTAGGTGGAATAGTGGTTACCAGAGGCTGGGGCAAATAGGGAGGAGTAAGGCATAGGAAAAGTTTGGTCAACAGGTGCAAAGTTACAGTTAGATAGAAGGAATAAGTTATGATGTTCTATTGCACAGTAGGGTGACTATGGTTAACAATATTATTACGGTATATTTCAAAATAGCTAGAAAAGAGGGCTTTTAGTGTTCTTACTACAAGTAAATGATAAATGTTTGAGGTGATGGATTTGCTAAATATGTTGATTTAATTATTACACAATGTATACGTGTATCAAAACATCACACTGTATCCCGTAAATATGCACAATTATTATATATTAATTAAAAACAAACAGGAAAACAGAATGGGGGAGAAGGTTGGGACAGATTCCTGGAAGGCTGTTGCAGGAGTCTGCAGTCTGATTCTGTGACAAGAGGGCCCAGATAAGGGTATAGTAAGAGGAAAGGACTGAAGTTCTGACACACGAGTGTCTGACTCATTTCCTGCCCAGGCCCAGTATTTAGCACAGTGCCTGGCACATAGAGGCCACCAAGGCAAATCTGTTAAATGAACAGAAAATGGAACTGGCATGACAGGCAAGTGTGAAGTGGAATATACTGGGTTAGTCCAGCAAGTGGGCTTATGAGCCTAGGAAGAAAGACGGACCAAAGGCATAGAGGCTGTTGCATCAAACTTAAACGCGTTCCAGTGAAGTCTGAAGCTAGAGGAGGTGCAAGTGGATGGCAGACTTGCAATGTGCCTACCAAAAGTAAAGGGCTCGTTTGTCTTCTGAGCCTTTGGATAGTCCATAATCACACATTGCTCTTAGTTTTTAATTTCACCGGATCTTGCTCCAGATTTGCTTTTTCTCCTTTATACACGGGACTCTTGGCATATTTGTCAGTCCTCCTGGATGTTGTCCACAAAGTCAAGTTTGGATGAGGCTTTTCTTAGCCCAGAACTTCTATTGCAAGGAAGAGTTTGCCCTATATAATATCACCCAGGCAAGACCTGAATCTAGGGCCAGAATCACAAATTTTTTTCAAAAGCAATTGGATTTTATGATGGTTAATTTTACATATCAAGTTGACTAGACTGAGGCAGGGGGTAAGATATTTGGTTAAACATTATTCTGAGTGTGTCTGTGATGTTGTTTCTGTGAGATTAACATTTGAATCAGTAGCTTGAGTAAAGCAATTTGCCCTCCCCAGTGTGGGTACACATCATCCAATCCTATGAGGGTTTGAATAGAACAAAAAGGCAGGATAGGCCAGATACAGTGGCTCATGTCTATAATCCCAGTGCTTTGGGAGGCTGAGGCAGGAGGGTTCCTTGAGGACAGGGGTTCAAGGCCAGCCTGGGCAACATAGTAAGACAGCATCCCTACCAAAAAAAAATTTTTTTTAATTAGCTGGGCATGGTGGTACACACTTGTGGTCCCAGCTACTCAGGAGGGAGTAGGCCAGCTACTGAGGGAGGAGGCCAGGAGTTTGAGCTCGGTAGTTCAAGGTTGCAGTGAGCTATGATTGTGCCACTGCACTCCAGCCTGGGCAAGAGAGTGAGATCCTGTCTCTAAAAAATACATAAATACTTTTTAAAAGGTGGAATAAGGGAGAATTCACTGTCTGCCTGCTGTCTTCTAGCTGAGACACTGGTCATCTTCTGCCTTTTGGCTTGGGCTAAGACTGAAACTTACGCCATCAGCTCTCCTGGTTTTCAGGCCTTCAACCTCAAATTACAACTATATCATGGGTTCTCTGGGTTTCCAGTTTGCTTACTGCAGATCCTGGGACTTTTCAGTCTCTGTAACCACATAAGCCAATTTCCTATAATAAATCTATTTACATATATACATATATATGGTTCACTTTCTCTGGAGAACTTAGACTTATTCAATTTTTTTGGAAATTTTAGTTGGACACAATCTTCTTTGTCTACAACTCTCCATCCACAAAAACATTACAAGACCATAAATTTAGAACAAAATCGTTTGTTCCTTGTGCTTGTTAAATTTCCTGGACCAACAAGGTGCATCAAGAAAAATGAAGAAAGTAATAAATTTCAGAAGAACTTAAGTTTGGCTAAAATGGGGAGGGTGAGGTCTGCTTTGAAGGGGGCAGAAAAGAGGGTTGTGTGGGACACATGCATACATGGGCATACAAACATGCATACACACACACACCCACCTGCTCCATTTCCTCCTCATCTACTCTTCATGACTTCTGGCAGTCTAACTTCCATCCCAAGGCTCCACTCTTAGCCCTTTACTCCTGTTCATCTCTACTTTCCCCTCAAACTCCAACTATTCCCTTTGTGTTAATGATATATATCTCTAGCCTTGTGCTTTCAAAAATAATGGAATCACAGGCTGTCTGATTCATCTAATGCCTTCATTTCACAGATGAAAAAACTGAGGATCCTAGAGGTCTACAGATATGTCTAAAATCGCACATCTGCTGGTAATTAGCAGAGTTGAGGCTCAAGCCAGGTTTCCTAACTACCAGTATAACATTCTCTGATAACATGGTTGTCCCTCTGGTCTATAGTTAGCTATGAATTATCTCCAATACTACAAGCCTCAACATACAATCAGAGAGATAGCAGTCACTTGTAAAATGTTGAGTCTTAAATAGAAAACTGGAGAAAAGTATTTATCATATAAGGTAGTAAAAGGGTTAATATTCTTAATCTATAAAAGAGCATCCTATTCATTCAACACATATTTACTGAGTGCTCACTAGACAGTTAACAGTGCTAGGCACTGAGAATGCAAAAAGTGATGTAAGAAAAGCATGATTTCTGCTTGCACATGGTTTACTGTCTAGTGGACAGAGAAAGACTAACAAGAGAATTCCTGTTATGAAAGGCAGTTGTGCACAGCTTCTCACCCCCTGCATGGTTACATAAGAGTAGCCTTGGGCCTGGAACATTTTCTTACACAGAGATAAAGCGTCCTCATAGCCTGTGCTAGGCACATCTCTGCTTTGTAATAACTTTCCCCGTTCCGGGTTTCATGTGTACTTCTTTGTTCTTAAGCGCATGGGTCAATGGCCATCAAGTGCACCTCCAGCTTTCTATAGTTCTGGCCCCAGGGGGGATGGGTTGAGGATCTTCACCTGCAGCAACAGAGCGGTGTATGGAGTCCATCTCCCTGCATCAGCTGGAGGGTAAGACCCGCTGCCATGGGGACACCCAGTCATCACTGAAGCTAATCTTGTTCCATCTCTTCTCTATATGAGTAAGGTGTTTTCCATCCAGTGCCTGTTTGAATCATCTTTCTCGGTGACATGGACATCTGCAAACCATACAGTAAGTTAACATCCTGGGACTGCTGCTTTGATGATAGGCAACAGGGGTCATTTGCTCAAACAATGACTGTAATGAAACTCTAGCTGAAAGAAAGGAATGCCTGCTTTAAAAGCACATAATTGAGGGACTTGACCCAGTTTGGATATATGATCCAGATTAGGGGATGCCGGGGAAGTATCAGTGAAATGACTGAGGTAAGAAAAAAAGTATAAACAGGTGCTAATTAGTAAAATAATGTACGAAGGTCCTATGGCAGGAGTAAACATGATATATTTGAAAAACTGAAAGAAGGCTGGTTTGTCTTCAGAGCATGAAGTAAGAAGTAGTATGGGCTGATAGAGACTGGAAAGAGAGATAGAGAATATACCTTGCAGGGCCTTCTAGGTCACATTGAGAATTTGATTGTGAATCCACTAAGAAATGGACAACACAGAAGAGTGTTTTACAGAGAGTTTTGACACAGAGAGATCTGGGTTTTAAAGAGATAGGGCCTGGTGTCTTGGGAAAATGGATCAGAAAGGGAGAAAATGGACACAGCGAGATTTGTGAGACTGTTGCCAAGATCCAGAAAAGAGAGCATGGTAGCTTAGACCAGTGGTTCTCACCAGGGAAATTTTACTCTTCTGAGGACACTTGGCAATGTCTTGAGACATTCTTGGTTGTCACACCGTGTGTGGGAGGATGTTACTGGCAACTAGTAGGGAAAGGTCAAGGATGCTACTAAACATCCTACAATACACAGGGCAGCTCCCTTAACAATCATCTGACCTGAAATATCAATAGTGCTCCAACTGAGAAATCCTGGCTCAGACCATGATGGTGGCCGAGAGAGAAGGAGGTACATATTGGAGAGACGATTAAGAGGTTAATATTAGCAGTAATTAGTGACTGATTGATCGTGTGGAATGGGGGAAAGACTATCAAAGGCAACCCTCAGGTTTCTGGCTCGTTCATCTGGATGAGTGGGGAGTGCCGAGATGAGAAATGCTTGAGGAGTTGATGGTTTGGTAGGGGAAGATAAGGAGCTCTGCTTGAAACCCTGTAAATGTGAGGTGCCTATGTGACACTTGAAAGATGAAAAACACAATTCTCTAGGTCTACAGATCAAGAGGGGAAGCCTGAGCCCTGTATTTGAGAGCTTCTGTGAATAAAACAGAAGACATAGGCATGCATGAGATTACCTAGGAAGAGAATACAGAATGAGAAGAAAATAATCCTGAAGACCGAGTCTTGAAAAAC
This sequence comes from Hylobates moloch, assembly GCF_009828535.3. Lineage (NCBI taxonomy): Eukaryota > Metazoa > Chordata > Mammalia > Primates > Hylobatidae > Hylobates > Hylobates moloch. Next base: position 88,876,328 of record NW_026652283.1, on the reverse strand, counting down.
TCCCAGGAAAGGAGCATGAACCAGCAAAATTTTCTAGAGAAGTGGGAGGACATGGCACACATTAGATGCTTCAAGAGGGCCTATTTCCTGGCACCTTCTCCAACACAAGCACCACTGATTTATTATTATTATTATTATTATTATTATTATTATTATTATT